>NW_026898129.1:0-46355 GCF_033153095.1 Gastrolobium bilobum
TGTATGACATTAAAGGCAGGCATGAGAGGTATGAGGCCTCAAGAGAATTGTTCTCTTGCAGGATGTCTGAGAGCATGTCTGTTGGCAGTCATGTTCTTAAGATGATCGGTCTGATTGAGAAGCTAGGAAATCTAGGCTTTATCATGGATGCCGAACAAAGTAATGACTTAGTGTTCACCTCACTTCCACCTTCCTTTAGTCAATTCATCATGAATTACCACATGCATGGGATGCAAGTGAGCTTGCCTGAGTTGTTAAGTATGTTAACAACTGCTGAAGTGTCTATCAAAAAGGATAAGACACAGTCTCTTCTGATTGGTGGGCCTAGTAAGGCAAGGGAAAGGGTAAGGAGCCTGCTAAAGGTGACTCCATTAAGCCCAAAGGAAAATCCAAGAAGAAAAAGGGCAAAAAGAAGGGTAAGAAAGCATCCAAGGACAAAAATGATGCTGAGTGCTTCCATTGTGGCAAGAAAGGCCATTGGAAGAGGAATTGTCCAGACTACCTGAAGAGTGTGAAGGACAAGAAGCATGGTGATGCTTCTGCCTTAGGTACTTTCATGATTGAGATAAATTATTCATGTGCTAATCCTACTTCATGGGTATTGGATACCGGTTGTGGTTCTCACATCTGCAATATGTTACAGGTACTTAGGAGCCCCAGGAGATTGGAGAGGAACGAGGTGGACCTCCGCGTTGGAAATGGAGCAAGGGTTGCTGCTCATTCTATTGGAGAAGCCGACCTCATTTTGCTTACGGGCCTTATTTTGCATTTGAATAAATGTCTTTATGTTCCAAGTATTTCTAGAAACATTATTTCAATTTCTTGTTTAGAATAAGATGGTTTTACTTTCAGTATTAAGAATGGTACATTTTCTATCATTATGAATGATATATTGTTTATGGTACTGCTACCTTATTAAATGGATTGTATGTTCTAGAAATGGGAACTGAAGTGCTCAAAATAGATGTGAAACGACCTAGGATGGATAATCAGTCATATCTTTGGCACTGTAGACTAGGGCACATAAACGAAACAAGATTGTCTAGGATGCATACAAATGGATACCTAGATTCCTTGGATTTGGAATCCTATGGACAATGTGAATCTTGTCTAGCTGGGAAAATGACTTGTCACAAGCCCAAGGGGCTTGAAAGTCATGGGGCTAGTAAGTTATTAGAACTCATTCACACTGATGTTTGTGGGCCAATGTCTATAGAGGCTAGAGGAGGATACTCCTATTTCATTACCTTTACTGATGACAAATCAAGATTTGGGTACGTGTACCTAATGAGATATAAATCCGAAGCCTTTGAAAAATTCAAGGAGTTTAGGAATGAAGTAGAGAAACAGCGTGGCAAGATGATTAAGACATTACGATCAGATCGTTATCTGAGCCATGAGTTTCAGGATTATCTGAGAGAAAATGGAATTCTCTCGCAGTTTACTGCACCTTACACACCACACCAAAATGATGTCTCCGAAAGGAGAAACAGGACCTTGTTAGACATGGTCAGGTCTATGATGAGTGAGACTCAACTTCCAAAATCGTTTTGGAGATATGCCCTAGACACAGCGGCATACCTTCTAAATAGGGTACCGTCTAAATCTGTTCAGACCACACCATATGAGATATGGAATGGTAAGAGACCCAACCTGAGTTATCTCAGGGTTTGGGGATCACCAGCTTATTTAAGACATTGGCATCAGACAAGCTTAGTGCTAAGAGTACTAAATGTCTTTTTGTGGGGTATCCTAAAGGTACTAAAGGATACTACTTTTACTCTATGGATGAACACAAAGTGTTTGTATCCAAGAATGCTGAGTTCCTTGAGAAGGATTTGATCTCTCAAGGAGCCAGTGGGAGTAAGATTGATCTTGAAGAAGTTCAAGAACCACATGAACAGATTGAGGAACCCAAGTCTGCTCAGCAGGCGACGTTCTCCGATGGAGAAGTAAACACACAACTCCGTAGGTCTACGAGGGTCATCCGTCCACTTGAGAGGTATGGATTTGTGATTGAGAATCAACAAACCGTTGAGGATAATGAACCGAGTAACTACGAGGAGGCAGTCAAGGATGTTGACTCTTCCAGTTGGCTTGAAGCCATGGAATCTGAAATGGATTCGATGTATCAGAACAAGGTATGGACCTTGGTTCCTAAACCGCAAGGAATAGTTCCTATCGGTAACAAATGGGTCTTTAAAAGAAAGACTGATGCAAATGGCAACGTTCAAACCTACAAAGCTAGGTTGGTGGCGAAAGGATATCGTCAAAGACAAGGAGTTGACTATGATGAAACTTTCTCACCAGTTGCCATGATCAAATCTATAAGGATCATGCTTGCGATAGCAGCATATCACGACTATGAAATTTGGAAAATGGATGTCAAGACCGCCTTCTTGAATGGGTTCTTGAAGGAGGAAGTGTACATGACACAACCTGAAGGCTTTGTAATCAAAGATCAGGAGCATATGGTATGCAAACTTCAAAGGTCGATATATGGGCTAAAGCAAGCATCAAGGAGTTGGAATATTCGTTTTGATGAGGTCGTTAGGAGTAACGGTTTCATCAAGAACGAGGATGAACCTTGTGTTTATAGGAAGGTTAGTGGGAGTAATGTTGTCTTCCTAGTGCTTTATGTAGATGACATATTGCTTATAGGAAATGACATCCCCACATTACAAACAACGAAAGAATGGCTTTCAGAAAGCTTCACCATGAAGGATTTGGGAGAGGCGGCCTTTATACTTGGTATAAAGATCTATAGAGATAGATCAAACAGGCTGCTGGGTTTATCTCAATCCACGTATATTGACAAGATGCTAAAAAGGTTTAGCATGGAAGGGTCGAAAAGGGGTTTTCTACCTGTCAGTCATGGGATATATCTTTCAAAGGCTATGTGTCCTAAGTCACAGCCTGAGAAGGATCGCATAAGTGGAATTCCATACGCTTCGGCTATTGGGTCCATCATGTATGCCATGATATGTACGAGACCATATGTCTCATATGCTTTAAGCATTACGAGCAGATACCAGTCTGACCCTGGAGAGGGTCACTGGACGGCAGTTAAGACCATCCTTAAATACTTGAGAAGAACTAAGGATGCGTTTTTGGTCTATGATGGGGTTAATGAGCTTACAGTGAAAGGGTTCACTGATGCCAGCTTTCATAGTGACAAAGATGACTGCAAGTCACAGTCAGGGTTCGTATTCACCTTAAATGGTAGGGCAGTATCTTGGAAGAGTTCCAAGCAGGAGACAACAGCAGATTCAACGACAGAAGCTGAATACATAGCTGCTTCAGAAGCGGCTAAGGAGGCCGTGTGGATCAAGAAGTTCATATCTGAACTTAGGGTGGTTCCAAGCGTGGATGAGCCCATACAGTTGCTGTGCGACAACACTGGAGCCATTGCGCAGTCAAAGGAACCTAGGTCTCATCAAAGATCTAAGCACGTGCTCCGCAGATATCACCTGATTAGAGAAATCATTGATAGAATGGATGTAAAGATAGATTATGTTCCTACAGATGATAACCTGACCGATTCTCTGACAAAGGCTGTTTCTCAGAGAAAACATGATAGTCATTATGAGGCTTTAGGTATACGACTTAGGTCTGATTGACTCTAGGCCAAGTGGGAGCTTGTTAGTATTTGGGTGTCCTAGAGACAATCTTATGATTAAATAAGGACATAGATGTAGAGCTTTTTAATATTGTCACAAATAAATAAAAGCACTCTTTATCTTGTTTCATAATTATGTCTCGATATTAATGTTAATATATTATGAATAACTTGATAAACCCCGTGGAATAAAATAGGTATCTCTTGAGTATCTGTGATGAGATCACAATCATGAGGATTCAAGAATACCAGATGTTTATTCCTAATTTTATGTTCCTAGTCTAGAGATACTGAGAATGGGGTCAGTAATCTCGGGTAAGACTAGCACGACTTATCTACTTGTATATGGATACAAGGTATAGACCTCATGTGCTACAGATATGGAGATGTCTTAGCTAAAGTCGTGGGTGGACCTATAAGGGTATAGCTCGCACTGAACGGACCCTCAAAGAGACTCTATGAGGAAATCTCACAGATAGTATCATTAGAGTAATCTCTATATATTTGGGTATGTCTTTCCTCAGACCAGAAGTTATCACTTAGACTGTGTTCTAGAAGGCATGCCTTGATTGTATACCTCGTCTGCCTGAAACATGGAGACTCATAGGTATGCTCTTGGGCTTGTCCTGATAGGGCACAGGGCTAGGGTAATAAGCTGAAGGAATTCGTCAAATCTCTGTGAGAGATTAGGTTATCCTTAAACCGGAGAAATCGGGATGACATTTACAGTGACTCAGGAATCTATGCATAGTAAAAGAGATCATAAGATGATCTGCCTTTAGAGTCAGTAAATTGAAGACTCCCTATTTCATAAAAAGCTAACCCTAAACCGCAAGGGTTGATGCGTTTCCTTACCCTAGGTTTTATGGGAAGGTAACCGAGACGAAGGGAAAAACATACGGCAACCAAATATGTTTAATAGGATGATCAAATCATTAATCTAACTAGTTCTGGGGCAACAAAGCATTGCTAGTGCTCCGTGTGTGTTGTCATTAGATGGGTTGTGGGCTTATTGGGCCCAAGCCCATTTATGTCAGTGGCTAAGTTGGACCTAATGGGTCACACACAAACACCTAATTGTCTAGATGCTCTAGCATTAAAGGTATTGGGCCTAATAATAGTTATTAGCCCAAGAAGTTGTTTGGAACTCCACCTAAAGGGGTGGAGGGCGCATGGATCATTGTAATGGGCTTGGATAGTCCAAGACATTACTAATTAATTTAATCAATTTAATTAATTATCAAACATTTAAATTTTGAATTTTGGAATTCGAAATTTGAATTTTGAAATTTTGAATTTTGAATTTGAATTTCGAAATTCGAATTTTGAATTTGAAATTTGAATTTTGAAATTTGGATTTTGAATTCGAATTTTGAAATTTGAATTTTGAAATTTGAAATTTGAAATTTGAAATTTGAATTTGAATGTTTGAACATTTGAATTTGAATATTTGAATGTTTGAATTCAAATATTTGAATTTGAATTTGAATTGCCTATGAAAGGTTGTTTCATAACAAAAGGATAAGATGAGATCTTGTTGGAACAAATCACTAGTATCATGAGAGAATCTTTTGGACAAGATCCAAGTAGATTTTGGACATAATCCAAGGCTATATATGGCGCTGATTTGGGCTGTTGGTGAGCAAGATTTGCTCATCAAAATCAGCTCCAGAAGATTCAGTCAGTTGGGAGAAAATCTGAGTGAGTTGATTCAAATTTGAATGCAACTACTCAGATGTATCTGGTCACCTTTTTGGGCTATATGGGGCGCACCATATAGCTGATCTTATGAAGATCTCTGATCAGAATTTTGAATAGGTTTTGAACTAATTCTCAAGAGAATATTCCAGGAGCCCGTTAACAATTTTTGAAATTAAACAGCTCCACTTCTCTCTCTCCAATCCGGCGCCTAATGATCAGATTTTTGGGAGAAAAATCTTATTGGTATTTTATTTTAAATACTCTCCTTTTATGCGCCTAAGTGATTAGTTGTTCCTCCAAGGGTTTTTTCTGAAAAGCCTAGCCTATTCTCTCTTCTCTCCTGTGCCACTTGTGAAGCTTTCACATTGAGAGCTTCACTCTTTCAAACACTTTCACCTAGCCTCCATCTTCATACATAGAGCGCCTAACAAGCCTCTTTGTGGTGATCATCCGATGGCTTCACAAGAAAGAGTTCTTGCACCTAGACGAATGGGTGGTGTGGATCAACGTTAGAGGGTCTGAACCCTTCAGACCTTCCTTGATCATCTGGTGATTTCACGAACAAGGTAACATCATGCTTTCCTAAAGCATGATTTTGATATGCATGTATATTCCGCAAAGAAAAATTTTGTTTTTCCCTTTTGCATGCATCGGCCTTCAAGGCCATTTCGAACTTTCAGCTATAAGCGTGGGAACCACGCTAGTAGTGTCCGGACAATCAACATTAAATCTGTTTCTGCATCAGCGGAAGATTAGACAGAGATTTACGACAAAGATTTAATCAAGATTTCTACACAAGGTCATAAACTCTATAAATAGAGACTCGGACCTCAGAGAAAAACATCTTTGGCTGGAGATAATTCTTGGAGGCTCACGCTGGAGATCTGGATTCCGACGGAGTTGAAGACCGGAGATCATTGATTCTTCTTCTTCTTTATATCTTTTATGAATTCTTTTTATTTTAATTTGTTTAAGCCAGCTATGTCTGGCTAGTTTATTTTTGTAGTTGGGATCACGGACCCGATGTGAATCCTTTATATTTTCTGTATTGATATTTTATAAGTTAATTAGTTTGTTTGTTTTATTCTACCTGGTTTAATTTTTCATATCCTGTTTAGAACTGATCACTCTAAATTATAGGGCTTGGAGGATTAGGACTCACAATAGACATATTGGGGTTTTAGTCTGGACAAGGGTAGAATAACTATTTGTGTATTATCTAGACATTGGCTTACATAAATTGCAGACTCATAATTCATTTGCTTAATGCTTAATTCAAGAGGGATTACTAAGACATTAGGATTCTAATTGGATTAAAGGGTTGAAATAACTAAGACATTAGAGTTCAACTATTTTATAGGGAAATAATGAATTGTCTGAGCAAACGAATTAATTAATTATAAAATATAATATAGGAATATAAGGGAGGATCGGAGGTGAAGTGCATCCTGACTACATCTTTTTTATAAATTTTTCATCAATATTTTCTCGCGTTCTTGATCTTTTCTTGCATGCGTTGGAAATTAATTGTTTTTAATTGTCTATTTTAAATATTATTTTATTTTAAATTATGTTTTTAAATTATAAACACTCAATTACTTTCACAAACCAAACCAATTTTATTTTTCAACTTAAGGGGAATAGTTAAACTAGTACTTGGTGCATTAATCCTCGTGACAATGATACTGTTAGTATATGGGTGTCCTAGAGACAATCTTTTGATTAAATAAAGACATTAAATGTAGAACTTTATTGTCGCAAATAAATAATAAGCACTCTTTATCCTGTTTCATATTATGTCTCGATATTATTGTTAATATATATTATGAATAAACTGGATAAACCCCTTGGAATAGAACAGGTATCTCTTGAGTATTTATGATGAGATTACAATCATGAGGATTCAAGGATACCACACGTTTATTCCTAATTTTATGTTCCTAGTCTAGAGACACTGAGAATGGGGATCAGTGATCTTGGATAAGACTAGCACGACTTATCTACTTGTATACGGATACAAGGTAAAGACCTCATGTGCTACAGATATGTAGATGTCTTAGCTAAAATCGTGGGTGGACCTATAAGGGTATAGCTCGCACTGAACAGACCCACAAAGAGACTCTATGAGGAAATCTCATAGAGAGTTTCATTAGAGTAGTCTCTTTATATTTGGGTATGTCTTTCCTTAGACCAGAAGTTATAGAAGGCATGCTTTGACTGTATACCTCGTCTGCCTGAAACATGGAGACTCATAGGTATACTGTTGGGCTTGTCTTGAAAGATCACAGGGCTAGGGTGATAAGCTGAAGGAATTCGTCAAATCTCTGTGAGAGATTAGGTTATATGTAAACCGGAGAAATCGGGATGACATTTACAGGGACTCGAGAATCTATGCATAGTAAAGGAGATCATGAGATGATCTGCCTTTAGAGTCAGTAAATTGATGATTCCCTATTTCGAATAAAGCTTACCCTAAACCGCAAGGGTTGATACATTTCCTTACCCTAGGTTAATGGGAAGGTAACCGAGACGAAGGGAAATACATACGGCAACCAAATATGTGTAATGGGATGATCAAGTCATTAATCTAACTAGTTCTGGGGCAACAAAGCATTGCTAGTGCTCTGTGTTATCATTAGATGGGTTGTGGGCTTATTGGGCCCAAACCCATTTATGTCAGTGGCTATGTAGGACCTAATGGGTCACACGCTAACACCTAATTGTCTAGATGAACTAGCATTAAAGGTATTGGGCCTAATAATGGTCATTAGTCCAAGAAGTAGTTTGGAAGTCCACCTTGAGGGTGGAGGGCGCATGGATCACAGTAATGGGCTTGGATAGTCCAAGACACTACTTATTAATTTAATTGGTTAAATTAATTATCAAACATTTAAATTTTGAATTTTGAATTTTGGAATTTGAATTTTGAATTTTGAATTTTGAATTTGAATTTTGAAATTCGAATTTTGAATTTGAAATTTGAATTTTGAATTTTGAATTTTGAATTTGAATGTTTGAAAGTTTGAATTTGAATGTTTGAATATTCGAATTTAAATATTTGAATTCAAATTTGAATTGGCTATGAAAAGTTGTTTCATAACAAAAGGATAAGATAAGATCTTGTTGGAACAAATCACTAGTATCAAGAAGAGATCTTTTGGACATGATCCAAGAAGATTGGGGCGCTGATTTTGGCTGTTGGTGAGTGTCATTTAGTCATCAAAATCAGCTCTAAAAGATACGGTCTGTTGGGAGAATATTTGAGTGAGTTGATTCAAGTTTGAATGCAACTACTCAAACGTACCTGGACTCCTTTTGGGACTGAATAGGGCGCACAGTATGAGTGGTCATGTGATGACCATCAGGTCAGAATCTTGATTAGATAAAGACCTTATGTCATAAGGATTTAATGGAGAGATTGTTGGGAGTTTTGAATTGCAACAACTCCTTTATCTCCACATTTGTTGTGCGCCACTTTCATGGGATTTTGAAGTGAAAAATCTGATTTCACTTATTTATTCCCTCACTCTCTTGTGCAATATACAAGCGTGTTCCTCCTTAGGGTTTTTAAGTGAAAAAACCTAGCCATTCTCTCCTCCTTCCATGCGCCACCTTGTGAGGTTTTCTCTTTGAAAACATCACTCTTCTAAACACATTTGCCTAGCCTCCTATTTCATACATTGAGCGCATAGCAAGCCTCATTGTGGTGATCAATTGGTGGTTCTACAAGAAGGAGTTCTTGCATCTAGACGCGGGTGGTGTGGATCAACGTTAGAGGGTTTGAACCCTTCAGACCTGACCTTGATCATCCTGAAGTTTCACGAACAAGGTATAATATACGTCTTAAAGCACGTATCTTGATGTGCATGTGTGTTCCGCTAGCGAAATTTTTTGTTTTTCCCTATCACATGCCTCGACCTTCAAGGTCATTTTACTTTCAGATACCTACTTATCACTTTATTACTTGAAACAAACGATATACTTGCCGATTTCGCAACAAGTTTTTGGCGCCGTTGCCGGGGATTAATTTCGCCAATATTGGTCTTAACTTTCGATCTTTGATATTGGAATTTTTTTTATTTTTTTATTTTTTATTTTTAATCCTCTTCATCATAAATGATCTGCTTGCCCCGAAATCACCCGGCCCAATAAGGAAATCCCAATTCATTGGGCCTTTCGATACAATCAAATAGAAAGCCCCAAGGGCGCCATATTTTAGTTTTTATTTTTTATTTTTATTTCAGTTTTATTTTTATTTCGGTTTTATTTTTATTTTTTACTTTTTTTTATTTTTTTTAAAAAAAGTATAATTTTTTTTATTTTTTTATTTTGTTACTAATTGATTTCTCTCTTTTATGCGAGGTAAAGCTAACAAAGAACCGTTACAGTTTGATCTAGAAATCGAGAAGACTGCAAAGAAGAACCATAAGCTAACCAAGCTAAGGAAGATAGAGGAATCCTCGAGTTTAGAGCCAAAAGCCGTACCCGAGATGACAGCTAATAATCTACCACCACCCGAGGAGGAATTGATGGAGTCAATCTTGGCTCCACAGTTCACAAGGCCAAATTCTAGCATCATCAGACCACCAATCAATGCCAATAATTTTGATATCAAGCCAGTGCTGATAACCCTGGTGGAGAAAAACCCATTTGGCGGGGAAGATTATGAAGACCCCATGACTTCATAGACAGATTTCTGAGAATTTGTGACACTACCAAGCATAACGGGGTGTCAGATGATGCAATTAGACTCCGACTGTTCCCTTTTGCTGTAACAGGGAAAGCTCTCAGATGGTTGGATAGACAAGCCCCCAACAACATCAGAACATGGGATGAGCTAGCAGCCAAATTCTTTGCAGAGCACTTCTCCAGGGAGAAATACAACAAGTTGGTGAATGAAATCACCAACTTCACTCAACAACCAGGAGAAACTCTATGTGCAGCTTGGACCAGATTCCAAGAACTGATCAGAAGGTGCCCCGCGTATGATCTGCCAAACGGAAATAAGGTCAGAGTCTTCTATAATGGAATGACACCAGACTCCACAATGATTGTCAATGGTGTAGCTGGTGGGACCTTAGCATAGAAGACAACAGCTCAAACTTTAGAGCTGATCGACTTTATGGCGAGAACTGAGAACGCATCAATGGCAGTTCAACCAATTCAACATGTTCAACCAAGAAGGGGAATCCTGCAGTTGGGAAACAATGATGCATCACTTGCAGAACAAAAGATCCTATCTCAACAGATATCTAGTTTGAATGCGAAGTTGGACAAGTTGCAACTTTCTACAACTCAAGTAACTCATTTAACTGTGAGTATTGCAAAGGAGAGCACGAGACCAACGAATGCCCAACACTTGTAGGAGCTGATTCCTTTCAAGTTAATGGAGTCTGGTATGATCCAAGACCACAACAGAACTTCCAGAGAAACCAGAACAATGCTCCAGGAAACAACTTCCAAAGGAGATTTCAAGGGGGAGGTTTAGAGTACAAATCTGACCAATATTTACAACCTCCTCCAATTTCACAAACTCCAACATCTGAGCTAGAGAAAGCACTGATACAGTTGACAAAGACAACTGAAGCGTTCATGAATGAAACTAGGACTCATCATAAAAGTCAAGATGCTTCAATCAGAAATCTGGAAACTCAAATTGGGCAGTTGTCAAGACAATTAGCTGAGAGAAGTCCTGGAGCATTCCCCAGTGACACTATAATCAACCCAAGGAAGCTCTGCAATGCCATCACTACTAAAAGCGAGGATCTAGAAAAAGTGGAAGCTCCTACAGGCAAGGATGAGTACACTCAAGAAGGCAAGGAAGAAGCAAAAGAGCAACCTCCTGTAGTTCAGAAGAAGCAATGGGATTTCTCACGTTTTGAGAAGCCTCTATATCCTATGGGGAGCAAGCAACATGAGCAAAGGAAGCAAATGTCTAAATTTTTAGATATTTTTAAGAAATTGCAAATTAACATTCCTTTTGCAGAAGCTCTGGAGAAAAAGCCTTCATATGCAACGTTCCTGAAGGAGACATTGTCTAAGAAGCAGAAGCTCACTGAGGATGAACATGTTACACTAATAGAGGAGTGTAGTGCAATCATACAGAAGAACTTGCCTCCAAAGTTGAAGGATCCAGGGAGCTTCAGTATTCCATGCACCATCGGCAAGACGACCATAGAGAAAGTTTTATGCGATCTTGGTGCCAGCATAAATGTGATGCCCCTCACCCTGATGAAGAAGCTGGGAATTGATGAAGTCAAGCCAACGAGGATGAATGTTCAATTGGCCGACCGCTCAACAAAGCAAGCATATGGTATTGTGGAAGATGTGCTCGTCAAGGTAAACAAATTTATAATTCCTGTTGATTTTGTTATTCTTGACATTGAGAAGATGTCAGTGTGCCTATGATATTCGGGAGGCCATTCTTAGCAACCTCAGGAGCGCTAATCGATGTACCTAAGGGAGAGTTAATGATGTGCGTGGATGGAGAGCAAACAACATTCAAGGTACTTACAAATGAAGCTCTATTGCCTGCATCTCAACCTAAAAACCAAATTAAATATATTGCGGAGAAAAAGGTTGAGAAAGGGAACAAGAAGGAAGTCCATCAGAGGCATGAGGAAAGCAAGCCAAAGGTTAAGATGGAAAAGCCCAAGAGTAAGGAAGAACATGTGAAACCTAAGCTTAAAATTTCTTAGAAACCTCCTCCTCACCCACGTGCATATGATCCTGGAAAGACACAATACTGGATCAAGAAGAATGGGTCATCAGTGGCAGCATGCTTCCAACCACCGTAATCGCAGGGGGTACGTCAGGCTCATGACGTTAAACAAGCACTAATTGGAAGGTAACCCAATAGTATTGTTTTTATTTATTTGATTTGCTTAGTTAGTTTAATTTTAACAAGTCAAGTAATTTGATTAGCGCCAACTTGGTGCTAGTAGCGCCACAAGACTAAAAGATACAGTGAGATCCGTGCCGACAGCGCCAAGGTGGCGCTTACAGCGCCAGAAATCCACGAAAGAGTTGCGCCAACAGCGTGAGATCCACGCCTTCAGCGCCACAGGTCCAAAAGTTCCAGTCAGATCTGTGCTCATAGTGCGAACTCCATGCTATCAGGGCCAGTATTCTCACTATTTACCTTGACTGTAGTATTTTATTTTTTCTGTTTTGAGATTATTGTTTGATTATGTCTCCCTTGTTAATGTATTTCACTTTTATTATTATTCTGTTTGATGTTTAACAAGTGTGTGAGTGTTCCACCTGTGCAGAAGTAGCTTCACTCGACTAGTTTAGTTTGTTGCTGAGGACAGCAACGTTCTAAATCTGGGAATTGGTCGCATACATTATGCAATACCTGCTAACTGCGGAACTACACAACAGAGAGGACGTCCAACAGAAATTTTTCTGAAAAAGGGGAGACATTTTAACCTTCAATTTTTCATTTAATTAAATTAATTTTCTTTAATTCCTGAATAAGCATTCCTAGATTTTACAAACCTTACTTAGTGATTAAATAGATTGCATTTTAAGAAGCATGATATCTGTGGAGCATTAAATTGTTTTTATAATCTGAGAATGATGATTGCTCGTTTGTATAACTGTTTTGGTAAAAATTCTTAGATAATGCTTGATGTGAAATTTTGAAATTAGATTCTAGCTTGAATTATAACTGTGAGGATTGAGCCTATACAGAAATATTTTTTTCCAGAGAGGCCTCACTGTAGTAGTTTTCTAGAACTTGAACTGTTTCTCTAGCTTGCATGCATTACTGACATGATAAAGGAATGTTTATTCTTGTTAACTTAGAGGCAAACAACCTACCTAAAAGAATTTTCCATTGTTAGCCCTTTTGAGCCTTAGACCAATTTATTAAAAAAAAACCCTGATGAAAATTACTTAACCATTTCTCCATTGACACACCTTGAAAGAGATTGAAATGCTGATCAAAGGAAAAAGTCAAGGTACTTCTCAAAAGAAAAGTTAAGTAAGTTGAAAAATGAAACAGAAGAATGGTCTGCAAAATACTGGAAAGAAAAAAAAATTCTGAAAAAGAAAAAAAGAAAGTTGCAGCTCAAAAGAGAAAAGAAAGAAAACATCTGCAAACAGGGAAAAGAAAAAGGTAGTGAAAAAGGGAAAAGAATCCAAATTGATGAAATATGGCAGAATTAAAAGACTGAGAAGGAAGTAATGTCAAAAATATCAGGATTTCAGTCTCTCAAATTAAACAGCCTCTGACCAAAAGATTCTTACCCCAAACCAGGCCAAGTTATAACCTATCAAAAGACCTTTTTATCAGTCTATGCATGTCAAATGGGTTCCTCAATCTTAGGAATTGAGAATATTTCAAGCTTATGGAATTACTGCTACACTGATGGAATGAGTGTGAACTCCTCAAACACTAGAGAGATGAGAGTATATTTATCTGGTGAGGAATATTAAAGTTAGGATCTGATTTCTTGATAAACTGAAAAGCATTGTTTGAAGTTTTAATAGGAAGTTATACATGCATAGCAGTCTGATTTCATAAGATGTTCATGTTCCAAGTTTTTCTTCACAGAGTTAATCTTTGCCTCTGACTTTAATCTATTACATTGTTGAGGACAACAACGTTCAAATCTGGGAATTTCTTGATATGCCTCCAGCATATATATAAATCTAGGCCAAAAAGAGAAAGAATATTGATTAATCTTGAATAAAAAGGCAATATTTACTGTTGATTTGTTAAAATCTCAATCAAAGATTGTAAAATGATTTTCTTTTGATTTTGTAGGAAAAACAGGACAATAAGGAGCCAAATTTGGAAGTAAGAGATTGAAGTCCCACGCTACTAGCGTAAAACTCACACTAGTAGCGCCAGAAGAAAAAATCAGCCAGACACATCCACGCTCACAGCGTGAAACTCACGCTAGTTGCGCCACAACCCACACTCACAGCGTGGGAACCACGCTAGTTGCGTGGGCTTCCAGAAATGTGAATAAAACTCCCACGCTATCAGCGTGGGAACCACACTAGTAGCGTGGGAGGTGCGGACAATCAGCATTAAATCTTTTTCTGCATCAGCGGAAGATTAGACAAAGATTTACGACAAAGATTCAATCAAGATTTCTACACAAGGTCAAAAACTCTATAAATAGAGACTCGGACCTAAGAGAAAAACATCTTTGGCTGGAGAGAATTCTTGGAGGCTCACGCTGGAGATCAGGATTCCGACGGAGTTGAAGACCGGAGATCATTGATTCTTCTTCTTCTTCTTCTCGCGCAAATTAAAAATTATTTTTTATTAGGGTTCAGAAAATTTGTAGTAAAGTTGAAACCCTAAGTCGTCTCTCAAGGAAATTGTTTTGGTAAAAATTGCTTGTGATGACAGAAAATTAAAAGGGGGGTTTGTTAGTATATGGATGTCCTAGAGACAATCTTTTGATTAGATTAGGACATATTTAGACCTTTTATATTGTCGCAAATAAAAGCACTATTTATCCTGTTTCATATTTTGTCTCAATATTACTATTAATATTTATATGAGTAACTGGATAAACCCCTTGGAATAAAATAGGTATCTCTTGAGTATCTGTGATGAGATCACGATCATGAGGATTCAAGGATACTGCATGTTTATTCCTAATTTTATGTTCCTAGTCTAGAGACACTGAGAATGGGGATCAGTGATCTCGGGTAAGGCTAGCACGACTTATCTACTTGTATTTGGATGCAAGGTAAAGACCTCATGAGCTACAGATATGGAGATGTCTTAGCTAAAGTCATGGGTGGACCTATAAGGGTATAGCTGGCACTGAACAGACCCACAAAGAGACTCTATGAGGAACTCTCACAGAGAGTATCATTAGAGTAGTCTCTTTAAATTTAGGTATATCTTTCCTAAGACCAGAAGTTATTATCTAGACTGTGTTCTAGAAGGCATGCTTTGATTGTGCACCTCGTCTGCCTGAAACATGGAGACTCATTGGTATACTGTTGGGCTTGTCCTGAAAGAACACAGGGCTAGGGTGATAAGATGAAGGAATTCGTCTAATCTCTGTGAGAGATCAGGTTATCTGTAAACCGGAGAAATCGGGATGACATTTACAGGGACTCGGGAATCTATGCATAGTAAAAGAGATCATGAGATGATCTGACTTTAGAGTCTGTAAATTGAAGATTCCCTATTTCGAATAAAGCTTACCCTAAAACGCAGGGGTTGATACGCTTCCTTACCCTAGGTTTTATGGGAAGGTAACCGAGACGAAAGGAAATATATATGGCAACCAAATATGTGTAATAGGATGATCAAGTCATTAATCTAACTAGTTCTGGGGCAACAAAGCATTGCTAGTGCTCTGTGTTGTCATTAGATGGGTTGTGGGCTTATTGGGCCCAAGCCCATTTATGTCAGTGGCTATGTTGGACCTAATGGGTCACACACTAACACCTAATTGTCTAGATGCTCTAGCATTAAAGGTATTGGGCCTAACAATTGTTATTAGCCCAAGAAGTAGTTTGGAACTCCACAGATAGGGTGGAGGGTGCATGGATCAAAGTAATGGGCTTGGATAGTCCAAGACATTACTAATTAATTTAATTAGTTAAATTAATTATCAAATGTTTAAATTTTGAATTTTGAATTTGAATTTTGAAATTTGAAATTTGAAATTTGAAATTTGAATTTTGAATTTTGAATTTTGAATTTTGAAATTCGAATTTTTAATTTTGAATTTGAAATTTGAGATTTGAAATTTGAAATTTGAATTTTGAAATTTGGATTTGAATTTTGAATTTTGAAATTTGAATTTTGAATTTTGAAATTTGAATTTGAATTTAGAATTTGAATTTGAATTTAAAATTTAAGTGTTTGAAAGTTTGAATTCAAATGTTTGAAATTCGAATTTGAATTGGCTATGAAATGTTGTTTCATAACAAAAGGATAAGATGAGATCTTGTTGGAACATATCAGGAGGAGATCTTTTGGACATAATCCAAGGATAATGGGTTGCTGATTTTGGCTAGATTTGATCATCAAAATCAGCTCCAGAAGATACGGTCTGTTGGGAGAATATTTGAGTGAGTTGATTTAAGTTTGAAATGCAACTAACTCAAATGTATCTGGTCACCTTTTAGGCTATATGGGGCGCACCATATAGCTGATTATGTGATGATTCATGATCAGATTTCTGACTAGGTTTTGAACTTAGTCTCATGAGAATATTCTGGGATGTTGTTGGCAATTTTTGAAATGCAACAACTCCACTTATTCTCTCCCTAAGGGCGCTACTTTTGATCAGATTTTTGGGAGAAAAATCTGATTTGTTTTTGAAACTTAAAAGGCTCCTTTTGTGTACTTAATGAGCAGTTAGTTCCTCCTTAGGTTTGTGTGAAAAAGCCAAGCCTTTCTCTACTCATCTATGCGCCCCTTGTGAGTTTTTCTCTTAGAACACTTCACTCTTCTAAACACTTTTACCTAGCCTCCTGCATCACACACTGAGCGCATAGCAAGCCTTATTGTGGTGATCAATCAGCGGCATTACTGGAAGGAGTTCCTGTATCTAGACACGGGTGGTGTGGATCAACGTTAGAGGGTCTGAACCCTTCAGACCTACCTTGATCATCTTGAGTTTTCACGAACAAGGTATGACATACGTCTTAAAGTATGTATCTTGATATGCATGTGTGTTCCGCTTGCGAAAAATTTTGTTTTTCCCTCACGCATGTTTCGGCCTTCAAGGCCAATTTTACTTTCAAGTGGTATCAGAGCCTGATTACTTTACCATAGACGGGTGATGGTACCTTGTTTGTGAACCTGTTTCTCACGGTTAAAATTTCTTTAAAGAGTTAAAGTTTCAATTTTTATGTATAGATTTTAATTTACAATACTTTAGACGGTTAAAGTTTTGTTTTTGTTTTTTATGAACATCTTAATTTGATTGGTGTGTTCATATATCCATATGTATTCATGGTTATCATTCTTTTCTTTATGAAAGGTTTAAAAGGAAACACCTTTTTGAAAGGTGGAGTTCGACCATGAAAGGTGTTTTGAACATCTTGATTGTTTTCTTATTTTTCATGAATTGTTTCATGAGCAAAGCATGTAATAAAATTTTTCGAAAATTAATCTCATATACATTAGTATATGGTTCGGCCATCAAGTGTAGATGGCTACATGCATGGTTTAAATTTTATGTTCTTTGAGAAAGAGTCAATAAAATTTGAGTTATATTAATGGTTGTGTATAATTCGGCCAATTGAGAAATCTAAGAAAATTTTAATTTTAATTTTTTGTTTTGATGTTTAATTGTTAAATAACAAGACATATGTGAAAAACATATTATATGATAATATTTTGTACTTGTTAGTTGTCTAACATTTCAGGTGCAAAAGAGGAAGGAGATGGTCATAGTGCCCGAAGTTTAAATTTCGAATTTTAAAATTAATGTGTAATTTTTGCTCTTTAAATTAGAGTTGTAATTTGATTTTTAAATTTTGTATTTTAAATTTTGTCCCTCCAAAATGTTTTGGAGTTTCTTTAATTGTAATTAGAGAATTTAGGCTAGTGGCGTATAGACGACAAGAAGCCGTGGCTTGAGAAGCAAGATGGACAAAAGCCGTAGTCCTTCAGATACTCCATCCATCTCCTCTGCTTCATGTTCATCTCCTTCTGATCAAACAGATACTTCAAACTCTTGTGATCGCTGAACACGGAAAACTTCATACCGTAGAGATGATGCCTCCAAATCTTGAAAGAAAACACAATAGCAAACAACTCCAAATCATGAGTCGGGTAGTTCTCCTCATGAGGCTTCAACTGCCTCGAAGCATAGGCAATCACCTTGCCCAACTGCATCAACACACAACCCAGCCCCTTTCCGGAGGCGTCGGTGTAAAGCTCAACCTCCTCTGCAGGATCAGGAAAGACAACACAGGTGAAGTCGTCAGTCTCTCCTTCAGTCTCCTTCCGGGTAAGGAGAGTCAATGGTATAACCAACATGGAGAATCCCTTGATGAACCTCCGGTAGTAATCTGCCAAACCTAGAAAACTCGTCACCTCAGTAACCGTCTTGGGCCTCTCCCAATCTAGCACGGCCTCAATCTTGTTCGGGTTAACTGCAACTCCCTCTGCAAAAATCACATACCCAAGGAACTTCACAGACTTGAGCCAGAACTCACACTTCGAAGGCTTAGCATAAAGCTTTTTCTCCTTCAGCACTTGCAACACAATCCTCAAGTGCTCGACATGCTTCTCTTCCGTCTTGGAGTAAATCAAGATATCATCAATGAAGACGATCACAAACTGATCCAGATACGGCTGGAAGATCCGGTTCATGTAATCCATGAACACCGTGGGTGCATTGGTGAGTCCAAAAGGAATCACCAAATACTCAAAGTGATCGTATCTCGAACGAAATGCGGTCTTCAGGACATCCTCTAGCTTAACCCAAATTTGATGGTATCCGGACCGGAGATCAATCTTCAAATACACACAAGACCCTTCAGCTGATCCAATAAATCATCAATACGAGGAAGGGGATACTTGTTCTTGATTGTCACCTTATTCTGCTGCTTGTAATCGGTGCACAATCGCATAGTCTCGTCTTTCTTTTTCACAAAGATGACCGATGCTCCCCATGGAAACACGCTCGGTCGGATGAAATATTTCGCTGAAAGATCCTCAATGTGCTTCTTCAACTCCGCCAATTTGGTGGCGACATCCGGTATGGAGTTAATGAAATGAGCCACACACCAGGCAACAAGTCTATGGAGAACTCTATCTCCCGCTATGGCGGAAACTCCGGAAACACCTGTAGGAATTCCTTCACCACAGGAATGCCAGCGATATCCTCTGGTGTCCCGCTCACCAAACCTCCCAACATGACATATCCAAATGCCCCTGCTCTCAAGGCTCTCTTAGCCTGCAGCACTGAAATATAAGGCGAGGAACTGGCTGTGGAATCACACGGAGACATCACCACTCACTTGGCACAACAGTCAATCATCACACAATTTCTGGACAACCAATCCATGCCCAGAATGATCTCCAGATTAGCCATTGGCAATCCTATCAGATCTACTAAAAAATCACGGCCATCCCACCGAAACACAACATCTTGATGCACAGTGAAGTTATCACACTTTTCTCCGGTGGCGATAGTCACCTGCAATGGTGGAGAAAGCACATCACTGCGCAACTCAAGCCCCACAACAATCAGGGTTGCAATAAAAGAATGCGTAGCCCCGGAGTCAAACAAGACATCAATAGTAGATCCACCAATGGAAACAGTACCTCTGACAAGGTTCAGAGCTCAGTCCGACTGCTGCCGATCCAAAGTGACGCACAACCAGTGGCAGGTGGCACTGCAGGTGCCGCTGCAGGTGCAAGGGGAACAATCTGAAGTGGAACTGCCTAAACTGCTGCAGCTCTCGCCGTCGACGACGGGCAATCTCTGGAATAGTGGCCTCCTTGCCACACTGGAAACATAAAACCTGGCCAGTAGCACACGACCCCACATGAACCTTCCCACATCCCGTGCATCTGAGAGCATGAGGTCTCGCTGTACTCCCCTGAGTGAAAGTCTTCTTAAACTGATATGGCGCTTGCCTAGTCGCCAACTGCTTTCCTTTACCTCTTCCCCCAAACTTCCTGTCTCTCCAAGAAGTAGAACTACCAGTTCCCTTCACATCAGCAACCTTGGTCCTCTTGGCCTTACTCACGATGCATACATCCTCGATGTATCAACACTGTTGTACCAGTGTCCCAAAATCTCTCGATGCAGCTCCAGCAATGCGATCGGCTATCTCCTCGTTAAGTCCCATGCGGAAATTAGCAGCCAAGAACGTCGGAGTAGGCATAGCGATCTTGAAATATGCAAACTTGACTAGTTTATTGAACTTAGCCAAGTACTCGTCAACAGACATCGAGCCCTGCACAAGCCTGACGAACTCTCCCTGCTTCCTCTCTTGAGCATCATACGAAAAATACCTCCCAAGGAAACAGTCCTAAAAGAATGGACATGTCATGACATGACCCTGCATCACAAAAGTATGAGAGGTGTTCATCCACCACTCATGTGCATCGCCCTCCAGCATATATGTGGCGGACATCAACTTCTGCGGGTTGGTGCACTGCATGACTCTGAAGATCTTATCCAGCGCCTGTATCCATCTCGCAGCAGCAATACGATTATAAGATCCATCAAAAAGAGGGTGGCTTATGCTTGCGAAAAGCATTAAGCCGGCGGTCAATCACATAACGATCCTCAGCAGGCTCCAAGTAGGGTTCCATCACCCCAGTACACTGATTGATACCCTCCACGTAACTCAGGCTATCATCCTGAAGACTGGGTGGAGGCGGTGGTGGCGGTGGCGGTGGAGGTGGTGACGGAGAGAACTGACCCTTATTGCGGCCATCTTGCATCTTCTCCAACAAGACACTCATCATGGTCATGTTCGCCAACCTGTTTGCCTCAAGAACACCTTCCGTGGCCTTCCGGTTCTCCTCACGAACGGCGTCCATAATCGCCTGATTGGCCAATCTAGCGGCCTCCTGATAGGTTAGTCTAGCCGCCTGCATTTCAACCAATGCAGTCAGGACAGGATCAGGCTCATCCTCGTTCGTCTCTCGGTTTCTCCTAGGCATTACCATGACTATGCACAAGTTACACAAGGAATGAGTTGATCATACCCACGCAATGTGGTCACAATTGCCTCATTATAGCAAAACTCAATCAGAGAAAACACACAAGACAGACACACAAACAAAACATCCTAAGTTATTGCAATACATACAGGCTTTTCTCTATAAAGTGCTCTGATACCATAAAATGTAACACCTCGTGTATACCCAGTTTGTTATCATGTCATCGTATTAAGCGTTGTGTAATTAAAAATGCGGAATATCTTTTTCTTTTCAATTATGACTTCATTAATATTAACCAAGTTGATTACTTAGTTCCTTTTCAAAACATTGTCTGTATGTAATTGCAAATGAACAGCTATGTACACTGAATAGCCTCATAATATAAAGATGTGAGTATCTAAGTCGCGAAACTTCAACACGCAGTCCAGACCATAACCCTGATACATTAATACAACTCGAATTCAAAATAAGATATAGTCAATCAATGTGGCATGGACAACCCCCATGCTCACCAAATAAGGCAACAAGCCCAGCAGAATCTCAACAATAACAACATAATCATAATGATAGCAGAAAACATACCAGCATCTAATCATAACAGTATAAGCAGTAATGTCTAACTCATCTCCGGCCTCCTGCTGCCCGAGGTCTCAACTCCCGAGTTATCTGAACCTGAAATATGTGCCCCAAACATGGGGTGAGATCTCTAAACAGAAATCTCAGTAAGACAAGAGGTCCTTAAGGATTTCTCCACCCTAAGCTCACTTACATGTGCAATATAAGTTCTAAAAGCAGTTTTGCAATATAAGTTCCAAAATCAGTGCAATGCAGCAGATAATCATGCCATGTGTGTCAACTATTCTTCTGGCCAGAGAAATACAGGATGTATGTACGTCTACAACCCACATAGTACACGCCCATGTTGTACCTGCCCACAAGATCACATTCTCGTCTAGGCAAAACATCACATACCTATCATAGGGCATTTGCACTTAATAGCTCAAAAGCATTTCAATAAATCAATACATGAAAACACATCATGCATATAAACCATTCCCCCATGGGATATGGTGGAACCAACAATGGCTAAACCGAGGACACAAAAGCTTACCTCTTAAGCAATCAATCCAAGCCAAATCCACACAAGCTCAAAGTCCACACACAGCACAATCACAATCTGTTTGGACCAATACTCATATCAATATTCATACTCTACAAGCATATGACACAAAGACAACGCCTTCCTTTTACGTTTCATGTCTTTAGGCTTCTCACAAGCCATAAGCCCTTAATCCCATAGATTCTGACTTAGATTAAAGATTACATAAGTCCACATTAACTAATCATGGGTCCACAGACCCAAAATATCATCCTGTATGAACATTACAGTTGCTATCATGAAATTCCCAGGATATCTGGATATATATCGGGGGCATATCCGGATATGCATATTCGGATATCACAAGACCCCATATCCAGATATCAATATCCGGATATCAATATGCGGATACCATATCCGGATATTTTGCGACAGAATGCAGTTCTGCATTTCGCGAGATATCCTTCCCAAGGGTTGCTCTTTTAACGATTCCAGAAGCTTAAACATGCATTTCTAGGTGTGTTTAACCTTACCCAACCTTAAGTTATGAACTTTGGCTTATTACATACATCAAGGCTTCATTTTTAACTAAGGAAACTCATGATCAAGGTTGGTGAAGCTTACCAACAGTTCAAAACAGAGAAGGGAATGCTCTTGGAGCTCTCACAACAGCCACAAGACTCTGACTCCGTAAAGACACGAAAAAGCCAAGCAAGCAAGGTCCTTTCTTTCCAAAGGTTGCTTCTTGAAGCCACACAAGCAAGGAACAATTGCTCTTTACCCACAAACAGTGAAGTCAACCCTTAAAACACTCATAAACAGCACCTCCCACTCAGAAGGTAGTTCACCCTCTCCCTCACAATTCTAACTCACACCCAACCAAGTGTTTAGATGAAGAAAATGAGAGGAAAGGTGAAGACTTGGGAGATTTTCAAGCAAGGATGACCAAGGAATGGAGGTGGCAGCAGCTGAGTCCAAAACTCACGTAGAAGCACCAGCAATTTAACCTAGGATCATGTGCCAAGGCCTTATATAGGCCACTTAAGTTTTAATCGCACAGTATTAGCTCTAATAGTTACGCTTAGTATTGTAATCCCAAACTTAGGATTCTGAGCCTTCTCATTTATCTAAGATTTGTCATATTTTTATTTTATATTTTGCAGCACCTTTCTGGTACGCGTTTTTACATAGCCAGTATCAGTTCTGGGACCAGTTCTCATTATTTCGACCTGAAACTTGTTATGCTAGTCCTCTATATTATTCTAGTGACATATACATATTTTTCTTATTTTTTCGAGATACTTCATCGGTACGCATTTATATCGTGGAGCGAAACTGATATCTACACTTTTCGTCAGAAAAGCGACTTTCAGCATTCTTAATCACTTACCATAATTACTTAAGCCTTCTCATAATTATTAGGGTCAATTATGGAATTATTTCCTAATTTCTCATATTTAATTAATTAAATTCCTAAATTAACGGTGCAAGTTCTTACACCACTCACCAAACCTCCTAACATGACATATAAGGAAAATAACTGGTAGTGGAATCATAAGGAGACATCACCACTTTCTTGGCACAACAATCAATCATCACCAAATTCTTGGACAGCCAGTCCAAGCCCAGGATGATCTCTAAATTAGCCATTGGTAATCCAATCAGATCTACTGAGTACTCACGGCCATCCCACTGAAACATGACATCTCGATGTATAGAGGAAGAATCACACTTTTCTCCGGTGGCGGTAGTAACCCGCAACGGTGGAGAAAACACAGAAATATGCAACTCAAGCCCCATAGCAATCGGGATCGTGATGAAGGAACGCGTAGCCCCGGAATCAAACAATACATCAATAGCATAACCACCAATGGAAATAGTACCTCTAACAAGGTTCGGAGCTCGGTCCGACTGTTGCCAATCCAGGGTGTAAACTCGGACCATGGCTAGTGGCACCTTTGGACCTTTGAGTGATGTTCATGGTAAAAGATGACTATGAATCCTAATATGGATTATGTATGATTCAGCCAAGCAAGGATGGATGGGGTTTGATGACAAAAAAATGTGTTTAAGTTGTTAAGTGTGGAAAAATGATTAGAAAGACTAACTAGGTGGGTTACCTTTAAGTAAAACTCACTAATCATGATTAATAATGGCTAAAATCCCTAATTAAAATAGCTCATCAAATCTGCCCCATAAAGTATATAAAGGTTTAGTTGTGTTAAAATTAAGGAGATGATGAATTAGGGGATTATTTAAGGGTAGGAATTAATTAACAAAAGTAATTACGGATTTAACTCTAAAATTGAACTAAAGTAGGGTTTAGGTACACTAATTAAGTAATTAGTAAAGTTTAAGTATCATGATATATGGGACTAAGGAGATTTTATAATGTGACTTGATAATAGAAAAATCTAAGAATAAAAGTGAATTAGGATTTATAATAAAAAATAATTAAGGTTTGTTAAGTAAACACATTTAGGACTATATAATAAGTTTTTAGGCAAAATTGGGGAGAGCATATCTCCCTCCAAAGAGGTCATATAGGGCTGTGCCTTATATCAAATTGAAGCTTGAGATGTTAGCTATGTGATGTCAAAATTTGGTACCAATTGAAGATGTTTTACATTCTGTATGTTCATTTTAATGAGAACTGCCCAGGGAGGCCATGTGCAGGGGCTGTACATGACTGCAACTTCCACGAATTGTTTCTCCCTTAATTATTATTCAAATTAGGCTCATAATATTTTGAATTAAAGCTAAGTGTGTATAGTTGTCTGAATAAAAATTTGAGAGAAACTGGTGTAGTATATTTTCCAGAATCACAGAAATGGTAAATGATGTTTAGGGCTCTGTTCAGAGTTGGCAAACAGCTTTGTTTGTCCAACTTCAAATGATGATAACCGGAGCTAGGAAACTCCAAATGATACATGTAAAACCTTGTTGGAAAGGTAATTGAGTCTAAATTAACATACTAAAGTTTAGAATTTTATAACAAGTGAGTTGCGCTCAGTGACTGGAAAACAAAAGCATGTACAATTATGGGAAAACCGTAACAGTGATATTTAAGCTAAGTGGGCTTATGGGAACCCTTAGTAACTTATAATAATTAATTATATGGCTTGGATGAGTTGAAAATAATCTAAGTTACCTATGTGAGCCTAGAAGAGGATTCTAAGTTATGTAAGTAATTAAAGAATGTGGTGGCTTATAATAATGCACAAAAATAAATAATAAGTAATAATTGGTCTAGACTTGTGATGGACATATTATTGGCATGTAAAAATATAATGTGGAATCATTAAGTGATTGAGTATTAATAATGTAAATGATTCCTGCTCTAGGTTTGCCCAGAGAGCTTGGCACTTGAGAGTGTTCGGGAGCATACATATTGACTGTTGGAGTTGGGCTGTTGATAAGCTCAGTGAGGTAAGCTCCTAGTTCTAGTTGACTCCTCTCTCTTGTGGCCCAACCATGATGGTGGATATTATGGTTGTATTGTATGAAAGTATATGGTATGATATATATGTGCATTCATTCACATTCATATAGATATTATATGATCTTGATGTTATGATGATGCACTGATGATATATGTTATGAGGATCCTGGCCAGTGATCATGGTATGTAGGCTACCTATGGCTTGAATCTAGGAGCTATTTCATACTGAGGTTGTGTTGACTGTCTATGGCTTGACCCTGGAATTCACACATGTGTAACCGTCTATGGCTTTGACCCTGGGGTTACACAAGGATGATATGATGATGCTATGTTTATGCTATATGTCTGTATTATATACTTTATATCTGACTTGTCATGCAGGAAGTGGGCTCAGGGGTTAGTGGATCCTCTATGAACCTTGAGCTTACTGAGATGTTGTTATCTCACCCCGTTTGGGGACATCATTTCAGGTACCCAGAGTAGTGGTGATGCTTTTAGGGGCAAGGCCCCCGCATTGGAGTAGTTGAAGATGCAACTAATTATTTTAGACTACGTTTAGACTTTATTATGGCATGTGGATTTGTTAACATGCTCAATTATATATGGAGATTATGTTATGTATTTATTAGGCTCATGATTGTATCCTTAGAACCATGGATTAATTACTGATGTTTTTATATTTTTGAATTAATATAGACTTGATGTATGCATTAAGTTAATTTGGGCATGGAGCCTTCTTGTTTGTATTGACCCATTGAGGGGATTGCAGTCCGTGTGGGACTTGCAAGCTATCTGTTTAAATTATTGTATCAATTAGGTTATCTGTATGTGTGGGACCATGTTCCCAGTATCCGAAATACAGCCGTTATTCTGTCCGTAAGACTCCGTCAGGAATGACACTTGATGTCATATCTTGATGGTCAATGGCCACTAATACTAGTCATGGGATTAATTAGTAAATGTATGTTTAGATTTATGCTTTCGGAGTATCTCACGTGAATGTTTTTAGAAATATTTTAAATAAAAGGTTTTGGAAAAAGTTTCTCGTATTTTTGTAAAACGTGTTAGTATTCTTTTAAAATAAAGTTTTCCGCTGTGTATGCCAAATATCATGTATGTTAATGATGACTCCCGGCAAGTATACCGATCGCACAAGTAATAAAGTGATAAATAATGTTCGTCTCCACAGGGATTGTGATCGTATATCAATTAATATTTCTTTTAAGGATGGAAGAGTTCAAATGGGTTGTGACAAATATTGTCGAGTTGTGTAAAATTTAGAACTGAAATAAAGACCTATTTTTGTAATTTTGTTTATGAGAAATAGAAAAATAAATTGAGAATTGACTTTTGTAAAAGTGAGAAAAGCATTCTAGCTAGAGCGCACTCACCTTATGATCCCCACTTATTACTTTGGATTGATTTAAAAATATTCAATTATATAAATGCTCAGATAAATTATTATCTAAAATAATTAGTTAAATCTCAATCCCTTGGAAATTTAACCCTTTAACCTCAATTGGAATCCTAATCCCTTAGCAATCCCTCATGAAAATTAAGCAATGAACTCAATAATTTAGGCATTCGCAATTAGATATACATTTATTCCTAGCATGCATACTAATTGTTATCTTACCCCCTTTCAGCATGAAAACCCCAATATTCCTATCTAGGGTTCTAACCCTCAAACTATCTTCAACTACTAGAGTGATCAAGTCTAACAAAGAAGATATAAAATACGCACAACGTAAAGATAAAGAAATTTATATAAAAGAGTAAAAATAAACCAATCCTTCGTAACAAGGGTTCACATAAGGGTTGTGACCCTAACTACAATAAAGAAAAACTTAGCCAACCATATTCATGGCTAATAAATCAATATTCAATATTCAATGGGATGAAAAGAATGAAAGATGAAAGAATGAAGATGATCAAGAATCCTTCTACGAAGCTCTTCTCCTTCAGCACGACGTCTCCTCTGGTCTAGATACCTAATTCTGTGCCGAGTCTCCTTTTTGTAATACTCTTTTGGGCCTTCCAAATTTACCCTTTTGGACAAAACAGAGTTGCAGTATCGCATGCTGACGCTCTAAGCGTCAGATCCACGCTGTGGGCGTGGTTGCCTCTGGATTCCCACGCTATCAGCTTGACATCCACGCTGTGGGCGTGGAAGCCTCTGGTTCTTCACGCTACCAGCGTGACATCCATGCTGTGAGCGTGGGTCTTTACTTTGGCAAATCCTCATTTTGCTCCAGATTTGTTTGGTTTTCCTACAAATTAAGCATAAAATCAGCTGAACAATTCTGAAATTGGAATTTAAGCAAAGCAACACTAAACGTTGCCTTTTTACTGAGAAATAACCCATAATCTTTCTCTTTTTAGCTTGAATTAACCCGTGTGCTGAAGGCACATCAAACAATTTCCAGATTTGAACGTTGTTGTCCTCAGCAATGTAATGGATTAAAGCGAAGAGCAAGATTAACTCTGTAAAGAAACACATGAACATAAACATCTCAAGAAATCAAACTGCTATGCATGTATAACTGACTGTATAAAATTCACAATAATTCTTTTTAGTTGCATCAAGATCTTAGATCCTAGCTTGAATATTCCTCACTAGATAAATACATTCTCATCACTCAGTGTCTGAGGTTCCTGCACTCATTCCATCAATGTAGTAGCAGTTCTATGATCTTGAACATATTCTCAAGTTCTTAAAAGTGAAGAACTCATTTGCCATGCATAGACTGATCAAAAGGTCTTTGATAGGTTGTAACTTGGCTTGGTTTGGGGGTAAGAATCTTTTGGTTAAAGGCTGATTAAGTTGGAGAGACTGAAATCCTAAGATTCTTTTTTTTTTAACATATTCATTCCTTCTCAGCTCTTCAATTCTGTCATTTTGACATCTCTGGGATTCTTTTCCCTTTTTCACTATCTTCCTTCTTTTTGTTTCCTTTCTCTTCTGAGCTATATTTTTAACTTCTCAGACCATTCCTCTTTTTCTTTTACTTAACTTTTTCTTCTCTGAAAAGGACCTTGATTTTTGTTTTTGTAATTAGCATTTCAATCTCTCTCAAGGTGTGTCATTGGAACATAGTTAAGCAACTTTCAATAGGTGTTTGAACAATTGGTCTCAGGCTCAAAGGGGTTTAACAATGGATAATCTTCTAGGTAGGCTATTTGGCTCTAAGCTAATAAGAATAAATGCCCTTATCCTATCAGTCATGCATGCAAGCCAGAGAAACAATTCAAGTTCAAGAAAAACCTACTACAGTAAGGCCTCTCTGAATAATTACTTCTGTTTGGGCTCAATCCTCACAGCTGTAATTCAAACTAGAATCTAATTTCCAGAATTCACCTCAAGAATTATTTCAGAAAATTTACCAAAGAACAGTTATACAAACAAGCAGGCATCATTCTCATATTATATAAAACACATGAATGCTTCACAGATATCATGCTCTTAATGATTCAGTTCACAATAAGACTAAGCCAGCTTGTCAAACCTGAGATTGCTTGTACAGGGATTCAATCTATTTTTTTTTTTTAAAGATAAAGAAATTTAAAATTTTTAAATAACAGCAAAATAACAGCAAAAGTTGAAGTATCTCCTTTTTCCCAGATAGAATTTATGTTTCCTTTCTGTTGTGTTCCGCAGTTAGCAGGTCTCGCATATAACAGTATGCAACCCAATTCCCAGATTTAGAATGTTGTTGTCCCCAGCAACAAACTATACTAGTCGAAGAAGCTAATTCTGCCAGGTGGAACACACACACATTTGTTAAACAACAAAAGAAATTAATCATCAAAGAGTACTGCATAAAGGAGACTAATCCAAACACAATATCCACTAAAATACTCAAGAATAGCAAAAGAAACTGCTAAAATGCATGTGATGGTGAAGTGGGTGAAATATGAACAAATGCATAATCATCAGCAATCCTCCATATCAGCATCATCAGCATCATCATCAGCAACATCATCTGGAACTGCCTGCGATGCAGCCTCTGCTGGAGGTGGGTAAGGTGGAAACGGTGGTCTGAAACTCGTAGTATCAATCCGCGATCACTGCATAGTCTCTCCATCATGGTCCTGATATACTACTGCTCTATCTGTATCACCTGTGTCCGACGGTCCAGGGTCTGGAGAAGAAGGGAATCGGCAGACTGTGAAACTGTTGGCTCATCATCATGCTCTGATGCAGGTGGTGGTGTTGGAGGTGCTCCACCTGCTGCACGGGCTGCCTTCCAGATTGCAGTGCGGCTGGAATCATCCTTCATTGTTTCAAAGTTTGACTGAGTCATCTCCGACCGGATCTTCACATCACGGGGCTCATCATCATGAATCTCCACTCCAGCCTGTAAACATAGCTGCATAATCAAAGAACTGTGAGCTAAGTGGATTTCTGTTTTCTTGTGAGTGATGATATACACTATCCTGTCAGATAGAATAGCACCAATGTCGAGATTTTCTTCACTCATAAGGGTGTTTAACAACACAGCCCGCTCAACATTTACATCACTCAAATTAGTAGATGCAATGACAATAGAATTAATGAATGTGTGCCAGAACATAGCCTCTGGAGTAAGATCCACTCTCTCCAACTTTTCTGGCACATCCGGATGCCCACTCTTTGACTTCCATTTAGAATAAGGATGAGTGATGGCACTTCGGATTTCTTCAGCAATAGCAGGCATGTCTTCCCTGTAGAGGCCTCTTGTGGCAGAAGGTTGCATCCTATTAAATGTCTGTGCAAAGTGGCAACTCCTGCGACGATCATAAGTAGTCTCAAGGAATTGCTCTATTGCTGCAGATGAAAAAGAGACTTCCTGTCCTCTCACCCAACTCTTTCGAGTGGTATCCACCGTCTCCAAATCAGCATTTGCACAAAATTCTTTCAGTATTGTGCTGGAGCTCGGAGCAGGAAATCCCACCAACTTCTCCCATTTCCTCCTTTCTGTTGTTTCTCTAACTGGACAATCCCTATCCAGGGAGAAACTGATTGGCCTTTCTGATATGATTTTCTTTGGAAGGAACCACTTGTAATACCGGTACTGTGCCTCATGTGTTAAGAACCTGGTACTGTCAAAAATAGTTGAGGTTCGAGGCCTCTTAGTGCCAGCAGCACTACTTTCCCCAGTTTTCTTGCCTGAGCCAGTTCCCTTTGTGGTAGTCTTTTTACCCTGTTTTCCCTGCACTCAGAAAAGTTCCAACACAATAAAATCCAAGTATATATGTCACTTGAACATGCACCAGTGAATATCATGTCAAGCAAACAACAGCCAGAATTTAGTCATATCAGGGGAGCTCGATAGCACATTAGAAAACCAAAAACCAATTCCCAGATTTAACTTTTAACAAAGTATTTTAATGAAGGAAATAAATCAAAAGGTCTCCCAAAACATTTTTAGCATCACATTATCAGCTCACAATCATTCGGTCAAACAAATCCATTTTCAAAAGCTAATTGCCAAATTATATCGTGAAACTCATATTCTTGCCTTATGCCAACTATATTTTCCAAAAAAATACCCGGTCCATACAACCAGAATTAATTTAAACCCATGAAACCTTGAAACAGAAATTGCCCTAATTGCCCATATAATCTCTGAGGAAAATTGACAAACACTTGGCATGCATTGTTACATGTAAAGATTTAATGAATCAATTAATTCAAACCTCCATAAGAATTTTCAACGCAATAATCAAGGAAATTAACATGCTATCACAGTGGATTATTGAGTTCAGATTTGTCCTACACTTGCAACCATCATATGGGAAGGAGAAATAAAAGTAGTGGATGGTTACCTTGTCTCCTGCCATTTGTTGGATTGAAAAATCGCAAGAAAAATCGAAGAACCCTAGCTTGTGACAACCACCAATACTCGATGGTGAATGCTATGGTGGAATAAGGTGTGGTCGATGGTATCGAGCAAGATGGAGAGGGATGGTGGGCGTTTGGGTTGAAGGTCTCTCACGGTGGTTTGGGTTGGTGGTTATAGGCCTTGAAACGGTGGTGTGGGTTGTGGTTAAGGGAAGACGAAGGAGGTGGTGGTGATTGACGGTGGAGGACGGTGGTGGAGTTGAAGGGAGAGAGATAAGTGAGAGAGGAAGAGAGAGAGAGATAAAGAAAGAGGGCGGCTGAGGGTTTGAGTGAGGGAAAAAGTGAGGTTTTTGGGTTATAATTTTTAAAATTTGACTTTTGGACCCACGCTCATAGCGTGAATCTCACGCTAACGGCGTGGATGCTTCTGTTTCACCACGCTCCCAGCGTCAATACCACGCTGACAGCGTGAATGCCATTTTTGAATTGCTCACGCTTCCAGCGTGAGTCTCACGCTTATGGCATGGAACCTCCTGTTTCCTCACGCTCCCAGCGTCAATACCACGCTGACAGCGTGGGACTCCTTTTACATTTCTCACGCTTAGAGCGTGGATCTGGCGCCCGTAGCGTCAGTTCACAGTTCCCAGCTTGTTTTTCTCTAATCCGAAAATAAAATTAAAATGACTAGACTACTCTTCCTGCTGGGTTGCCTCCCAGTTAGCGCTTGTTTAACGTCACGAGCCTGACAGAAACCGTTTAAGATTCAGGTGAAGCCAAAGGGACAGAAATTGTGTCCCTTTTCACATGTTCTCCATGATAAAATTTCAATCTACTCCCATTGACCTTAAAAGGTCTTTCAACATTGAGAGGAGATATTTCTACTGTACCATATGGAAATACATTTTTCACAATAAATGGACCAGACCAACGGGATTTGAGCTTACCTGGAAACAACCTCAGTCGAGAGTTGTATAGTAATACCTGTTGTCCTGGCACAAATTCCTTTGGTTGAATCCCTCTGTCATGCCACTTCTTTGTTTTATTTTTGTAGATTCGGGCACTCTCATACGCAGAATTCCTGAACTCATCAAGCTCACTCAATTGAGCCTGTATTTTCTCCAAAGCTTTTGTTGAATAATTTAGGAATTTGATAGCCCAGAAAGCTTTGTGTTCCAGCTCCACAGATAGGTGGCAAGATTTTCCATAGACCATCTGATAAGGTGACGTGCCAATAGGAGTTTTGAAAGCAGTCCTATAAGCCCACAAAGCATCATCTAGCCGCTTGGACCAATCCTTCAAAGAATTTCCCACGGTCTTCTCAAGAATCCTCTTCAACTCTCTGTTAGAAACTTCCACTTGGCCACTAGTATGAGGATGGTAAGGTGTGGCAACCTTATGTTTAACACCATACTTAGCCAGTAAGTTATCAAACTGTTTGTTGCAAAAATGAGTCCTTCCATCACTGATTATTGCCCTTGGTACACCAAACCTTGTGAAGATGTTCTTCCTCAAGAAATTGACAACCACTTTAGCATCATTAGTGGGAAGAGCGACAACCTCAACCCACTTAGAGACATAGTCAACAGCAACAAGGATCTACTGATAGGAATATGATGAAGGAAATGGTCCCATGAAATCAATTCCCCAAACATCAAAAAGCTCCACCTCCAATATGCTATTGAGAGGCATTTCATCCTTGAGGAATAAAGATAGCCATAACCTTCTCATTAAGAAAAGAATCATTGATCTCTTTTTCCGGACTATCCTGCAACACTTTCTCTTGGATTCTGGACAAGTGATTTGCCACCTTGTTCTCCACCCCAATTTTGTCTCGGATTTCCAAGTCAAACTCTTGAAATAAGAGCATCCACCTCAACAACCGTGGCTTTGCATCCTGCTTAGTCATCAAAAACTTAATAGCAGAATGGTCAGTAAAAACAATGACTTTAGAACCCAACAAATAAGGCCTAAATTTGTCTAATGCATAAACTACTACTAGCATTTCTTTCTCAGTTGTTGCATAATTAACCTGAGCTTCATTCAGAACTTTGCTAGCATAGGAAATAACATGTAACAATTTTTCCTTACGCTGACCAAGCACGGCGCCAATTGCATAAGCACTGGCATCACACATGAGCTCAAAAGGGAGACTCCAATTAGGAGCTGTAAGCACAGGTGCTGTAGTGAGCTTTTCCTTCAACAAGTTGAAGGCCTTGAGGCATGCATCATCAAACAAAAAATAAGATTCCTTCACCAAAAGTTGGCTCAACGGTTTTGCTATCTTGGAGAAATCTTTGATGAATCTCCTGTAAAAACCTGCATGTCCTAAAAAACTTCTAATACCACTAACATGAATAGGAGGAGGAAGTTTCTCAATCAACATCAGTTTAACTTTATCAACCTCTATCCCACTCTTAGAAATTTTATGCCCCAAAATAATCCCCTCATGAACCATAAAATGGCATTTCTCCCAATTCAAAACAAGGTTAGTTTCCTGGCATCTTTACAAAACTTTAGATAAATTATCTAAACATGAATTAAAACAAGAGCCAAAAACTGAGAAGTCATCCATAAATACCTCTAAATATTTCTCTACCATATCAGAAAAGATAGAGAGCATACACCTTTGGAAAGTAGCAGGTGCATTGCAGAGACCAAATGGCATCCTCCTATAAGCAAAAACTCCAAACGGGAAGGTGAAAGCTGTCTTCTCTTGGTCTTCAGGGGCTACTGGGATTTGATTATAGCCCGAATAGCCATCCAAGAAACAGTAATAAGCATGGCCCGCCAATCTCTCCAGCATCTTATCAACAAAGGGAAGTGGAAAATGATCCTTCCTTGTGGTCGTGTTCAACCTTCTGTAGTCCACACACATTCTCCAACCAGTTATGGTTCTAGTTGGAATCAGCTCATTTTTGGCATTTTCAACCACGATCACGCCTCCCTTCTTCGGAACAGTCTGTACCGGACTCACCCAAGCAGAATCAGAAATTGGGTAAATCATACCTGCATCAAGAAGCTTCACAACTTCTTTTCTGACCACCTCTTTCATCATTGGATTAAGCCTTCTTTGCGGTTGCCTCACAGGTTTGATGTCTTCCTCCATGAGTATTTTGTGAGTACAGAAAGAAGGACTTATACCCTTCAAGTCAGAAATAGACCACCCCAAGGCAGTCTTATGCTCCTTCAGAACTTCTTTCAACCTAATCTCTTGGTTAGAAGATAACCCATTATTAATGATTACTGGGTAAGTTTCCTCATCCCCCAAGAAAATATATTTCAAAGTATTGGGCAAAGTCTTCAATTCAACTTTAGGTGCTCCAACTTCTATATCATCAACTTTTTCTTTAAGCATTTCCACAGCAACTTCCTTCTCTTCAAAGGGAATATGGTCACGGGCTTTCAGTTCATGATCAAGCTCTTGAGGGCGAGATTTCTTTTGTTGTACTATCTCTTAAAAGACATCGATTTGGAAACAATCATTATACTCAAAAGGTCTTTTCATAGCATCAGAAACATTAAAAGTGATTGCTTCATCATTCATCCTCAATTCAATTTTCCCTTGCTCGACATCAATCAAAGCACGAGCTGTAGCCAAGAAAGGTCTACCCAAGAGAAGTGGTTTTTCACTTCCTTCCTCTATGTTCAACACCACAAAATCAGCAGGAAAAATGAACTTGTCCACTTTCACCAGAACATCTTCAATAATGCCATTGGGTGTTCTTAAGGACCTATCAGCAAGTTGGAGAGATACCTCTGTAGACTTTAATTCCTTGATTCCCAAAGATTTGTAAACAGAGAGAGGCATTAGATTGATACTTTCCCCAAGATCACACAAAGCCCTGCCAATACCAATCTTACCAATGGCGATGGGGATATTGAAACTCGCTGGATCACTAAGCTTTGGAGGAATCTTCTGTTGAATAAATGCACTGCACTTCTCAGTAAGTGTCACAGTTTGACATTCCTGCAGCTTATGTTTCCTTGATAAGAGATCCTTCATGAACTTGGCATAATTTGGCATACTCGCCAATGCTTCTGCAAAAGGAATATTTATGTGCAGCTTTTTGAAAATATCCAAGAATCTGCCATACTGCTTGTTCTGAGCATCTTTCTTGAATCTCTCAGGATATGGTGCCATAGCCTTGACATACTCAGGACTCAACTCATGCTTTTTCTCAATCACTACATGTTGTTCTTTTGCCCTCACGTTCTCCTTCTCTGCTGGCTTCACAGTCTCCACAGGTATCTCAACTTCTTTTTTAGCTTCAACTGTCGCATCATGTTTCTCTTCATCTACTTCACACTCTATATTTGGATTTTTAGGAGATGCTACCACCTTGCCACTTCTAGTAATAATGGACATACAATCTCCCCTTGGATTAGTAACTGTATTACTTGGAAAAGTACCTGGAATTCTTTTTGAGACCTGTTTTGCCAGTTGGCCTACTTGATTCTCCAGATTCTTTATGGAAGCATTTGTATTTTTATTCTGAGCTCTAGTTTCTTCCATAAAAGCATTAGTGGTCTGAGCTATCTCATTAGAAGTCTTAGCCATTTGTGCAAAGGCTTTTTCCCACTCAGCAGGCTCTCTTTGTTGACTTTGTGAAGGCTGAGCATAATTGTTGGGCTTGAAATCCATTCCAGCTCCTTGACTTCTCCTCTGAAAATTACTACCACCACCACCAGTAAAATTCTGGTTTCTTTGAAAAGTCGGCTGCTGAGGCCTTTGATCATACCATATACCATTCACCTGCATTTGTTGAGGAGAATCAGAAGAAGTAAGAGTAGGACATTCATTAGGTTCATGATTGTCCTGGCAATAATCACAAAGAAAGGCCACAGATTTAGCCTGAATGCCAGCAATTTGCATGTTGTCAAGCCTTGCAGTTAAACTTGCCATTTGTTGAGATAACAATTTGTTTTCAGCCAATAAAGAATCATTGTCTCCCAGCTGAAGGCTACCTTTCTTAGACTTTGATAATAATCCCTGATTTTCGTTCCTGGCCATCCTCTCTATCAGCTCAAAAGTCTCATTCGCCCTCATAGTTTTAATAGTACCACCAGCTGCACCATTCAAAACCATTCTATCCTTAGGTGTAATGCCATTGAAGAATATTCTGACTTGATCGCCAGCAGTCAAATTATAATGAGGGCACTTCCTCATCTAATCCTTGAATCTATTCCATGCCGTGCACAAGGTTTCACCCTCAATTTGAGTGAAATTGGTGATGTCATTCACCATCTGATTATATCTCTCCATGGAAAAAAATTCAGAGAAAAATTTCATAGATAAGTCATCCCATGTAGCAATGCTCCATGCCGGTTGTCTTTCTAACCAACTGAGAGCTTCTCCCTTAACAGCAAAAGGGAATAAACGAGACCTGATTGCATCATCAGATACCCGAGGGTGCTTAGTCGAATCACAGATCATAAGAAATCGATCTATGAATCTATGAGGGTCTTCATGCTCTTCTCCTCCAAACTGAACTCTTTCCACCAATTGAATGACGGAAGATTTCAGCTCCCAATTATTGTTGTCAATCGCAGGCTGGACAATACTTGAATTTGGCCTGTTGAACGCTGGAGTGAGAATAGTATCCATAAGTGGATTTTCTGCCTCATTGTTGGCTGCCATGTTGTGTACTTCTTCAAACAGATTTTCTAACTCGTTGAAAGCAAGCTTCTTCTGAGTAAATTTTTTGTTCCTCTTTTCTGTTTTTGTAATCTCCAAATCAAGTGGAAATTCGAGTTCTTTACCTCGCATACAACTCAGAAAAAAAGATTAGTATCACTGTTCAAGAATCACAGAAAAATCGAAAAAAAAATAAAAATAAAAATAAAAGAAAAATCCAATCTTAAAAACCAAAATTAATTGATATAAGAAACGCCAATCCCCGGCAACGGCGCCAAAAACTTGATGACTCCCGGCAAGTATACCGATCGCACAAGTAATAAAGTGATAAATAATGTTCGTCTCCACAGGGATTGTGATCGTATATCAATTAATATTTCTTTTAAGGATGGAAGAGTTCAAATGGTTTGTGACAAATATTGTCGAGTTGTGTAAAATTTAGAACTGAAATAAAGACCTATTTTTGTAATTTTGTTTATGAGAAATAGAAAAATAAATTGAGAATTGACTTTTGTAAAAGTGAGAAAAGCATTGTAGCTAGAGCGCACTCACCTTATGATCCCCACTTATTACTTTGGATTGATTTTAAAATATTCAATTATATAAATTCTCAGATAAATTATTATCTAAAATAATTAGTTAAATCTCAATCCCTTGGCAATTTAACCCTTTAACCTCAATTGGAATCCTAATCCCTTAGCAATCCCTCATGAAAATTAAGCAATGCACTCAATAATTTAGGCATACACAATTAGATATACATCTATTCCTAGCATGCATACTAATTGTTATCTTACCCCCTTTCAGGATGATAACCCCAATATTCCTATCTAGGGTTCTAACCCTCAAACTATCTTCAACTACTAGAGTGATCAAGTCTAACAAAGAAGATATAACATACGCACAAGGTAAAGATAAAGAAATTTATATAAAAGAGTAAAAATAAACCAATCCTTCGTAACAAGGGTTCACATAAGGGTTGTGACCCTAACTACAATAAAGAAAAACTTAGCCAACCATATTCATGGCTAATAAATCAATATTCAATATTCAATGGGATGAAAAGAATGAAAGATGAAAGAATAAAGATGATCAAGAATCCTTCTCCGAAGCTCTTCTCCTTCAGCACGACGTCTCCTCTGGTCTAGATACCTAATTCTGTGCTGAGCCTCCTTTTTATAATACTCTTTTAGGCCTTCCAAATTTACCCTTTTGGACAAAACAGAGTTGCAGTATCGCATGCTGACGCTCTCAGCGTCAGATTCACGCTGTGGGCGTGGTTGCCTCTGGATTCCCACGCTGTCAGCTTGACATCCACGCTGTGGGCGTGGAAGCCTCTGGTTCTTCACGCTACCAGCGTGACATCCACGCTGTGAGCGTGGGTCTTTACTTTGGCAAATCCTCATTTTGCTCCAAATTTGTTTGCATTTCCTACAAATTAAGCATAAAATCAGCTGAACAATTCTGAAATTGGAATTTAAGCAAAGCAACACTAAACATTGCCTTTTTACTGAGAATTAACCCATAATCTTTCTCTTTTTAGCTTGAATTAACCCGTGTGCTGAAGGCACATCAGTTAACAACCGGAGTACTGCGGGGTTTTACATTTATGGTATTAGAGCAATTTCACCGAGACGTTCACTGATTTATTGCTTAAGTGTTAACTACCTATAGAGTGTTTCTTTGAGTGCTTTGATAATTCATATGCATCACTTGTATGAGCGTAGCTAACTCGTTCTGGGTGTAGTTGTGTGCAATTATCATGGCTCCTCAAAGGAGGACCCATCAGGTAGATGGGGATCCACCACCAGATCCCGTATCAGCTGCTCTAGCAGCTCTTTCGAAGTCCTTGAATACTGCCAGGGAAGCTGATCTACAAAGGTTGGCAGAGGCCAGAAAGAGATACATGGAGTACATGAGGAAGACTAGAGAGGATTTTGTGGCTCAGAAAAGAATGACGAACATGGAGATGATGAGACTATTATTGGCTGATGATAAACCTTTAGTTTATCTTGTTTAATGGACTAAAATAATATGAATTATCTAGTTGAACAAGTCAAAAATTAGGGTTTTAAAATGATAATCATGAACATTATCTGATTGTTGGAACTAAATAACATAATTGCTATTTTTGAAGGGATTTGATAACAAATGGATTCAAATATGGATTTAGATAAAGGGAGATCAAATCAGAAAAGATATGGATAGATGGAAAGCAAAACAAAAAGATTTGAAGATCTTATCAAGATTCCCAAGTTGTTAGAAGAGAGAGCTTAAGCCCCCATTCAGAAGCTTAAGCTCTCCAAAAACGCAATTGCCACTGCCTCTGGGCGCTTAAGCCCCCAACTCAAGGCTTAAGCGCAGGACAAGAAGAAAGTTTCGTTGCGAGGAGCGCGCTTAAGTGCCCTCCAGAGCGCTTCAGCGCGCAACGCGAGTCAGAAATCACCGTCCTAGGGCGCTTAAGCGCGCTACAACAAGCTTAAGCGCCCAGTCAGATGCAACTTAGGCTCATTCAAGTTTTCTACTGCAGTACGAACTCTTGACCTATTTAAACACCATTGGGGACCAGAAATACGAAACTTTTACATTGCTAAACAACTCTTGGGTGCTCGGAGGCTGAAGGAACGCGGAGGAACATCAGATTCATGTTCGTGAGCGGCGGAGACGGATCAACGTCAAGTGTTCACTGGAGATATTGAAGATCCACCAATCACTTATGGAGTTTGGGGGAGCTTTTCTATTTTCTTTTGTTCTTGATTTTGCCATGTTCGGCTTGTTCTTTAAGTAGTTTGGGTTAGATGGATTTTAGTCGATTTATTATGTTTTGAACAATTCGCTGCGTTAATTTTCCTTTATATCATGAATGAAGTTATCTGTTTTTAATGTTTTATATAGGCTTGAATCTTATATAATGATCATCGGTGAATGCATGACAATAGGAATGTTGGTGTGTGATCCATATCTGATAACTTCATCATAAACGCTATGATTCTAGGGATAGACATAGGGTTTGCGTAATCTTTAAGATTCTTGAACTTAATGCTTGCATGCTTGGGGAATGACCGGGGAACTAGGGTTCCTCCAATATTGTAAAGGTTTTAGAGTAACAAGGGATTGAGCTCTAATAACATGCGAAAGAATTGATTAGATTGATACTAAGGACAATTAACATTAAGAAGGAATTCTAACGTAATAAGGAGACTAAATGAAATCGAACCCCTAGCTACGTTTTTATTTTATCAATTTAGTCAAATCCTTAATTTCTTGTTTTTAATTCTTGCGAGTAATTAGCTTTAATATTTAATATTTAAATTTTGCAATTCAAATCCTGTTTCCAAATACAACTTCGATTGTCCAACTAAGTTTGCGATAGTGAATTAGTGCTTGAACCGTAATCCTCGTGGGAACGATCTCTTACTTAATCAGTATATTACTTGTACGATCAGTGCACTTGCCGTGAGTAGCAACAAGTTTTTGGCGCCGTTGCCGAGGATTACTATTTCAACATTAATAGTAGCTATTAATTCTTTAGATTGGACCTTATTTTTAAATTCAGTTTTATTTTTTTATTTTTATATAATCTATTTTTCTGGTTTATGAGAGGTACCGTTGACACCGATTCCTTGCAATTCGACCCGGAGATAGAGAAAACAGCAAAAAGAAACAGAAAACTTGCTAAAGAAAGAAGACAGCAAGAGAAAGAAGCTTCAAGCTCAACAGAACCAAGAGAAGAAGCAATGAGAGACAACAATGCACCTCCACCACCTCCGAGAACGTTGGGAGATTACATGAACCCTGCTCGAGTTCCACAGACGGCGAGTATTGTTAGACCAAACGTGGATGCTAACAACTTCGAACTCAAGCCGGCACTTTTACAATTAATTCAGAAAGACCAATTTGCCGGAGGAAGCACGAAAGACCCTTACATCCATCTGGAAAACTTCTTGCTATACTGTGATACCTTGAAGATGAATGGGGTGTCTCGGGATGCTATTTTGCTCAGATTGTTCCCTTGTTCACTTAAAGAAGAAGCAAGAGGCTGGTTGCAATCACTACCTCAAGGGAGCATTGACACGAGCTGTCGAACTCGTGCAAATTAAAAATTATTTTTTAATTAGGGTTCAAAAAATTTGCAGTAAAGTGGAAACCCTAAGTCGTCTCTCAAGGAAATTGTTTTGGTTAAAATCGCTTATGAGAACAGAAAATTAAAAGGGGGGTTTTGGATTTTGATTCAATAATTAAAAAGGCAGAATATAAATTTGGAATAAAAATTCGTAATTAAAAATAACCAACCTAAGGTTTGGGTTCCATGGATGTCTTTCCTCGGATAAGAAGATATCAGAATCGTGATTGATTTGTCAATCGAATCAGAATCCTTATTTCCAATTGACAACCCTCTCTAAGCGATCGCTTAGCATTTGATCAAAGACGATGCTTCTACTCATACAATCGCAGCGTATCAGCCCGCTTGATTTATGGTCATAGGGTCAATCAACCTAATCATCAAATCGGATGATTAATCCCTTTCCATAATCGCAATCGCGAACCTCAGATTGAATATCCACGATCGCACAATATCAATCTGAGTTGGGAAGGGAAACAAAACTGATTTGAAATAAACGCAGATCCTCAAGACCAATCCATGGAATCCATTACCCTTAGGTGTATTAAAAGGTTCTTAGCCCCGCATGGCTAAGGTAAACATGATTAAAATAAAAAGAAGAGGAAGAAAAAGATGAAGAACGCAAATGAATAAAAACTCAGAGAGAACTTCTCTGTTGTAAAAACTGATTACCAAGGGTTTCCTAGAGTCCCCTTTAAATAGCCGTCACGCAGGACGGCTAGGGTTTCATCGCTTCAGCCCAAACATAAAATAAAAGCTGAATAAAATAAAATAAACTAATAAAACATGGCCTTGGGCCCTAAACACATTGGGTCCTAATGAAAATTACAAGTTCAAACGTCAAAATAACATTCCAGCAAAACACGTCATCTTGAGATCAAGTTTCGACCATCTTACCGTCCGAATTTGGCTTCAGTAGCTGAAATAGAAATTGTAGCCCTATCTGTTAGCTGAAAAAAGAAACAAGAACAGAGTCAATCTGACATCTATAGAGTGAGATATGGTTAAAATACGGAAGTAGTGTAAATCTGGAAAATTATGACGAAAATCAATTAAACCCAACTAAAATCTAGAATTGTGAATTGACCCAAAAGACCTTTATTTAATTCAAATAAATCATAAAAATACCAACCAAGAGTAATAAATAAGTGTAACAAAATATGAGTTATCAAGCATCACCCATTGGGACGATTTGGCCACCAAATTTTTAGAAAAAAATTTCTCATCTTCGAAAATGGCAAAGCTCAAGGCGGATATCACTTCTTTTGAACAAAAAGGAAGTGAATCTCTATATGAAGCATGGGAAAGATTCAAAGGACTACTCAGGAAGTGTCCCCAACATGGCATTGAAGCATGGGAACAAGCGAGAACTTTCTTCCAAGGGATGACGCCCAACACAGGGACATTGGTGAATGCTGCATCAGGAGGGTCCTTAAAAACAAAAACTCCAGAGGAAGCTTTAGAATTGCTAGAATCTCTAGCCTCTCAAGAGTACGATAATGCTCCGGTACCACATAGAAGAGCGGGGATAATGAAGCTTGATGGATGTGATGCCATCTTGGCTCAGAATGAGCAGATTTTACAATCCAATAAGAAACAGCAACAATAGCTAGATGCTCTCGCAAAACGATTTTCTGAATTTCAAGTTTCTTCTGTTAATACTCCTGCTATCATTTGTGATATTTGTGCAGGTACTCATGCTACTGAAGACTACCAGGCACCCGAAACTGCAGATGTTAATGGAATTTGGCATGATCAAAAAGCTCCATATAATCCAGGGAGGAACCAATACAGCAATAATCAGAATCAAGGGTGGAGAAATCAAAATCAAAATCAACACCCAGGATTTAGTTACAGTTCGAACCATAACCTGAATCCTCCTATGCCAGTGCAATAGCAACCTCCACAACAATCAGAATGGGAAAAGGCCTTTGCACAACTATCCAAGACCACATCAGACTACATTCAAAGTTCCAATAATTTCAGAGTGGACACTTCAACCTTTATGCAAGAGACAAGGGCCTCATTCCGGAATCAAGAAGCTTCTATCCGGAATCTTGAAACTCAGATTGGCCAGCTATCAAAGCAGTTCACTGAAAGAGTTCAAGGAACTTTTCCAGGTAACACTATTCCAAATCCAAGTAAGGAACACTGCAATGCGATTACTACTATGAGTGAGAAAGCCATTGAACCTGTGGTAAAGCCTTCAGTTGAGAAAAAGAAAGATGATGAACTTGCAACTGAAAAGGAAAAAGAAAAAGGAAGTTGCCAAAGAATTTGCTGCAGAGAAAACTGTTCTTGAAAAGAAAGAGTTCAAATGGGAGAAAAAGAAAGCTCAAGAAAGGCAAGAAAATCCATTAGAGCTCTCACCTTATGCAAAGATTCCATATCCGCAGAGGTTCAGAGAGGAAATCAAAAAGCAGCAGTATTCCAAGTTCCTTGACATTTTCAAGAAGCTGCAAATCAATATCCCGTTTACTGAAGCCTTGGAGAACATGCCCAATTACGCAAAGTTCATGAAAGATCTTCTATCACGAAAGCGTAAGCTACAAGAATGTGAGACGGTGACGCTGACAGAGGAATGCAGTGCCATTATCCAGAAAAAGTTGCCTCCAAAGCTTAAAGATCCAGGAAGATTCAGCATTCCATGCAACATAGGCAATATGGAAGTGGAAAATGTTCTATGTGATCTCGGTGCCAGCATCAACGTGATGCCACTATTTATGATGAAGAAACTAGGGATCACTGAAGTAAGGCCAACCAAGACAATAGTTCAACTAGCTGATCGCTCTACAAAGCAAGCTTATGGCATTATTGAGGACATACTGGTAAAGGTTGACAAATTCATCATTCCTGTTGATTTTGTCATCCTTGATATAGAGGAAAATTCTACTATTCCTATGATCTTCGGAAGACCTTTCTTGGCAACCTCAGGAGCGCTGATTGATGTACCGAAAGACGAGTTGATCTTACGGGTAGACGGGGAGCAAGCAATTTTCAAGTTCTTTGATAAAGAAGTCCCTTCACCTATAATTCAACCGCAAGATCAAGTCTACTATATTAGTGAAAAAAAAGGAGAAGAAGAGCACAAAGAGAATTCTTCTCAAGAAAGTAAGCCAAAGGTTAAAATGGAGAAGCTCAGGAGCAAGGGAAAGCACGTAAACACCAAATTCAAAGCTATTGAGCCTACTGCATCTCACTCATATGCACAAGAGTACTTTGGGAGGACACCATTTCTGAATGATGGAGCTTGGTCATCACCAAGCCCATGCTTTGAGCCACCATGAACGTAAAAGAGGTACGTCAGGCTCGTGACGTAAAACAAGCGCTTGTGGGAGGCGACCCAACTATATTTTTATTTTCCAACATTTTAGTATTTAGTAATTTAATTTTAGTTTAGCTTATTTTAATTATTCTTAGCATAGTTTATTTTAGTCATATCATAAAAATCAAAAAAATAAAAACATTGAGGTTAATGATCAAATTCTGTTGAGATGGACTTTCAGGTGTAAGTGGGATTAAAGCATACACAGGTACGCAACTCTTATTCATTTATATGTTTTGTGTATGATACTGAGCAGAATTATTGAGGTGGAAGAATACATAGTAGAGATGAATGCAAGGAATAGGAAAATATGGAGAAAATATTTTTAAGTATTGAGAGCTTAAGCCCTTAAAGGAGGCTTAAGCCCCCAAAAGTGAAATTTCTCTCGGCCCTAGCGCGCTTAAGCTCTCCAAATCGCGCTTAAGCGCGCTCCACGATTGAAAAAACCCATACGAAGAGCGCGCTTAAGCCCCCAAGGGGAAGCTTAAGCGCGATAAACAATAAAAGTGACCATAACCCACTGCCTCTCCGCGCTTAAGCGCGAGAGAGGAAGCTTAAGCGCGCTAAATAAATTTTTATCCATTTCTCACTGCCTCAGCGCGCTTAAGCTCGAATCACTGCGCTTAAGCGCGCTCATCTTTGACATTATGCATACTGTTAAAGTATTTTAGTTCCATATACTCATTATTATTTTCAGATGCATCTGAATATAAATCTGGGAATTGTTATGTGGAAATTGCACTAACTTTGCAAACATGCTGGATACTCGAATACTAATGTTGATATGGTTGCAAACACTACTCAGGATGCTGATAGAAATGATATTGCACCCACTACTGAAATTGATGAGGATTGACCATTGTCTCAATGTTTAGATTTTTTTCTTTTGTTGATTTTAGTGCATGTTGACATGAGATGTATATTGAGACTGATCCTGACATGACTGATTTTTTTGGATATATGACATGCTGACGTAGTTTCTTTATCTGTGACATGTGTGCAGAGTACAGTATCATTTTTTTCTGATATCTTGCTTAGGATTCTTTTTAGATTTAAATTTATTGCTGAGGACAGCAAGATTTAAATCTGGGAATGGGTACCCACGCAATTTATCAGACCATAAATTTCACATGGTCGGAAGGAGAAACTCATGATTACACGGAGCACACAGAAATATCCAAATTACAAATGCAGTTTTTCAGGGGAGTTTCTTAATATTATTTTCATATTATAGTTCATTATTTTTATATTATTTAGTATTAGTTTAATTTAGAATTATTTTGATTACATATTAGTTTATTTTAAGGTCTTCATATATATTAGTTAGTTTACTATTTAAGTTTTCTTTTTAAATTAGTTTTAAGACCCCTTCCATCTTAGTCAATAAATAATTAGTGGATCTTAAGAGATTTTCCATTGTGCTTGATATGGATGCATAATGAATAATTACATGAAATTGGTTGATAGTTGATATCAAGAGTATAATGATGTAAATAAATATAATTTTCGTACACAAATGAGCGTCAGTCAAGCATGCTTCATAGTTCACTGGAATAAGAGAAGAATAACTAGAGTAATCAATTAGAGAGTGGAAAAATCAGTCTCACACCTTAGCCGTAAGCTGTTGAGCCTAAACAGAATTTAAAAGTGGTGTGAACTTTACTGTTGAATCACTCTAGAAATTGTTTTGTTTCTCTTTGAAATGGTCTGTAGTATACAATTGTTGAAATGATAGAGGCAGTTCTTTTTAAAAGCTAGATAGCCAAATAGCCACCCTGAAGGTTTATTCTTAGATTAAGCCCTTTTGAGCCGAGGCCTGTTTGTTCATTGACAATACATTATGAATAGCCATTCCATACACATCCTCACCTGAACTGATTAATTTTCAAAATTAAATGAGGAACTGGATAATTGAAACAAAAAGAGAAAATCAAACTCTAAGTGTATGGGAGATTGCCACAA
>NW_026898130.1:0-44646 GCF_033153095.1 Gastrolobium bilobum
GATAGATCGTCGACTGAATGCTTTCAGGAAGCATAAGCCACCTGTGTTTGAGGGGTCTTTGGATCCTATTGCTGCTGCGAGATGGCTGGAGTCGCTGGACAAGGTATTTCGGGTCATGCAGTGTACAGACCCACAAAAGCTGATGTTCTCGACTTACATGCTGGAGGGCGATGCCCACGAGTGGTGGACGAACACCTCTCATGCTTTTGAGATGCAGGGTCGTGTCGTGACATGGCCATTCTTTGAGGAGTGCTTTTTGGGCAGATAGTTTCCTTATGATGCACGGGAGAGGAAGCAGGGGGAGTTTGATAGATTGGTTCGGGGCTCGATGTTATCTTGACGAGTACCTGGCCAAGTTCAATGAGCTGGTGAAGTTTGCGCACTTCCGGATGGTTCCTCCTACTCCAATGTTTCTAGCTGCTAAGTTCCGCAGAGGACTTAGTGAGGTGATTGCTGAGCATATTGCTGGAGCTGCTTCGAGGGACTTTGGTACACTGGTTCAGCAGTGTAAGGACTTGAGGATGTCTGCATAGCGAGTAAGACCAAGAGGGCCATGGTCGACGAGACCAGGGGGACTGTTAGTTCCACTCCTGTTCCTACGTCCTGGAAGGACAAGAGGTTTGCTGGGAAGGGCAAGGGTAAACAGTTGGCGACTAGGCAGGCGTTTGGTCAGTTCAAGAGGGTTGCTTCACAGCAAGGGAGTTTTACTTGGCCTCCTTCCACTCCGAGATGTTCGGGATGTGGAAAGGAGCATGTGGGACGTTGTGCTTCAGGGCAGTTGGTTTGCTTCCAGTGTGGCAAGGAGGGCCACTTCTCTAGAGACTGTCTGTCGTCGACGGCGAAAGCTGCAGCTGTTCAGGCGGTTCCTTTGCAGATGGTTTCGATGGCTTCTACTTCGGCACCTGTGGTGCCACCTCCTGTTGGGCGTGTGTACACCTTGGATAGCCAGCAGTCGGACCGCGCTCCGAACCTTGTTAGAGGTACTGTGTCTATTGGTGGTGTTGCTGTTGATGCATTGTTTGACTCCGGGGCTACGCATTCGTTTGTTGCTACCCCGATTGCTTTGGGGCTTGAGTTGCCCATGTCTGTGCTTTCTCCACCGTTGCGGGTGACTACCGCCGCCGGAGAAATATGTGATGCTACCACTGTACATCGAGATGTCGTGTTTCAGTGGGAGGGCTGTGACTTCTCGGTAGATCTAATAGGGTTGCCGATGGCTATTTTGGAAATCATCCTTGGTGTGGATGGATTGTCCAATAGATGATTGATTGATTGTTTGTTGTGCCTAGGGAGTGGTGATGTCTCCGTGTGATTGCACAGCCAGTTCCTCGCCTTTTATTGCTGCAGGACAAGAGAGCTTGGCGAGCAGGGGCATTCGGATATGTCTTGTTGGGAGGTTTGGTGAGTGGGACACAGGAGGATCTCACTGGCATTCCTGTGGTGAGGGAATTCCTCGAGGTGTTTCTGGAGGAGATTCCTGAGTTTCCGCCACAGAGGGAGATAGAGTTCTCCATAGATCTGTTGCTTGGTGTGGGGCCGATTTCTTTAGCTCCATACCGGATGTCGCCACCGGAGTTGGCAGAGCTGAAGAAGCATATTGAGGATCTTTCAGCGAAAGACTTCTTCGACTGAACGTGTCTCCTTGGGAGCATCGGTCATTTTTGTTGTAAGGCAAGAGGCCTTACGCCATTACTTAAACGTGATGGTGCTCTGTTGGAGGATGTGAAATTCTCTTCAGGGAAACTGAGTGTGTAACACTTAGAATTGGTGGCAAGGCCACGTATGATCTTGTATATGCGGGGCAGTGCATGTACAAGTAGCTTGTGAGTTGAGTGGTCTCCATGACTCTAGGATTTTATGTTGAGTTTGTTATGCTTCGTAAGTAGTTGGCATGTTAACACCAGGGGTAGTGTTAAGCATGAAATGAGTACCATGAACTGTGATAATAAATCAATGTTATTTCACCTTTGACTAACTCTCAATTTTGCAGATACCATGGAGAGTGAGGTATACCGTTATATAGAGTTTTTAGCTATTATGTTGTTGAAATTGAAATTTTGCAGGTGTACGTGAACTAAGGTACGTTACTATGTAATTGAATTGGTTAACTAACATGTATGGGGGGAATTAAACATGAATATGATTTAGCACTTTGAACAGAATATGAAGTTATTCTGAGGATATTGATCATAATTGCTAGTCTTGTTGAGGTTAGAGTCATGGAATAAGACCCAACTCACTTGAGTGTCGTGTGGTTTAGAGTTGTGGGGTAGGTCAGCTCTATTGAGGGAATAACTGATGATCCCAGAGAATCGGATGACGCTGTGACGTCATTGTGAAACTTTGAGTTCTGACGGTGACCTCTTTGTTGAGGATGCACTTCTCGAGATTGAGACTGTAAGAGTCAGGATCGAGCTTATGGAGAAGATCCACGAGGCGCATATGCAGAGAGAGTGTCTCGATTACGTGGAAAACCAAGACGGTGTGTCTTGGATTGGGGATGGACTTCTGTTGTTTCAAAAGCGGATTGTGATTCCTCGAGGTCCGTTGACCGAAGAGGTTATGGCAGAGGGCCATAAGGGACAGTTTACTGTTCACCTGGTGCTACTAAGATGTTTCAAGACCTGAAAAGGAATTTCTGGTGGCCAGGAATGAAGAAGGACATAGTTGTGTATGTGTCCAAGTGTTTGATTTGTCAAAAAGTGAAGATTGAACACCAGAAGCCGTCTGGTGAACTTCAACCTCTTGAGGTACTGCAGTGGAAGTAGGAAGGTATTTCCATGAACTTCGTGATGGGTTGGCCTAAGATCCAGACTGTTAATGACTCTTTTGGGTCATTGTGGACAGATTGTCAGAGTCTGCCCACTTTCTTCCGGTAAAGGTGAGCTTCTCGTCAGAGCAGTTGGCCAAGCTTTATGTTCGCGAGATCGTGAGGCTTCTCGGGGTGCCCGAGAGTATCATTAGTGATAGGGACCCGAAGTTCACATCTCGGTTCTGGGAGGCGCTGCAGGGAGCTTTTGGAACTCAGTTGAGACTGAGTACGGCCTATCACCCTCAGACTGTGGGACAGACTGAGCGGACCCTTCAGGTCTTGGAGGACATGTCGAGGGCGTGCACCTTGGAGCAGGGCCCTGCATGGGATAGGTACCTGTCATTGGTAGAGTTTTGGTGATTGTGTGTTCCTTGCTAGCCTGGGCATGGGACCCTACGAGGCACTGTTTGGTAGGAGGTGTAGAACTCCTACCTGTTGGTCTGAGATTGGAGGTAAAAAGAGTTGTTTGGATTGGACCTTGTCCGATTTACCATCTGTCGGGACAGATGATCAGAGGAAAGCTGATGTAGGCACTGAGTCGTCAGGAGAACTACGTTAATGTTGAGCATCATTCACTAGAGTTCAGTGAGGGTGAGCACGTGTTTGTGAGACTTTCACCTGTCACCGGTGTAGGTCGGGCACTCGGAGTGAGGAAGCTGAGCCCGCGATATATTGGGCCATAACAGATTCTTGGTAGAGTAGGACCTGTTGCCTACCGACTTGCCTTGCCTCCAAACCTGGCTAACATCCACGACGTGTTTCACGTGTCTCAGCTTCGGAAGTACATAGCAGATCCGTCGCACGTGGTGCAACCAGATGTTGTCGAGGTTCGGGAGAACTTGAAAACTCCCGTCGGACCACTAGAGATTCTCGATCGTGGCGAGAAGCAGCTGAGGAGCAAGATCTTTTCGATGGTCAGAGCACGTTGAACGAGGATAATTCCTGAAGGGTAATTCCGGAAGCGAGAGGATGAGTTTCTCTGGCGGTATCCCGCACTTCGGGACAGGTATGTTTTCTGATTTTGAGGTCAAAATCCTAAAAAGGTGGGGTGAATGTAAGAACCTGCACCGTTAATTAAGGTATTTAATTAATTAATTATGAGAAAATAGGAAATGATTCCATAATTGACCCTAATAATTATTTATGAGGCTTAATAATCATAATAAGTGATTAAGAATGCTGAAAGTCGCTTTTCGGAAGAAAAGTGCAGATACCGGTTCTGCTAGTCAGTATAAATCCGTGCCAAAAAAGTATCCCGAAAAATTAATGTAAGTGCATGATAATTACTAGAATAATATGTAGGACTTGTAAAACGAGTTTCAAGTCCAAATAATGAGAACTGGTGCTAGAAACCGGTACTGGCTTTGAAAAGCGCGTACCAGAAAGTTGCTCATAAAATTATAAGAAAAATATGATAAATCTTAGAAAATTATGTAGTTTCAGAATCCAAAGTTTGGGATTAAAATGCTAAGCGTAGCAATTAAAGTTAATACTGTGTGTTTAAGTGTGTTTGGGCTATAAATACTCTCCTTACGGGCACAAAACCCTAGGATCAGATTTCTATTCGTGAGTAACTTGGAGGCTGACAAGAAAATACTCCTTCCTTGCCTTCTTCACCATTTCTTGAGCAAGCATTCACCTTTGATGCTTGTTCTTCCATTTAAACACTTGGTGAGGGTGAGGGTTGGCCTTGGGACTACATTGGGGTGGTGTTTCTGAGTTAGAGAACCTGTGTGAGGGAGTTTGAAGAGCTGTGTTTGCTGTTCTTGAGGGGTGTGACCTTTTGTTGGCATTTTGATGCTTCAAGGTGTCTTCTTGTTGAGTAAAAGAGTCATCTTGTGTTCATTTTCGTGCATCCTCTTGTGACAGTAGCTTGAGACTGATTGTGAGCTCCAAGAGCATCTCCCTTTGCTGTTTTTGAGCTGTGGTATGTGTACCAACCTTTAACTTGAGTTTTAAGGCTTAAAAATGGTACCTTGATGCATCTAATGACTAAAAGATGATAACTTGTTGTTGGGTAATGTTGAACACACCTAGAAATGCATGATTAGGTGTATAAAATCGGTAAAAAGGGAACCTTTTAGGGATATCTTCACGAAAATGCAGAAACTGCATTCTGTCGTGAGATATCCGGATATTTGTCGAACTGATATCCGGATATTGGATATCCGGATACGTGGCTTTGGGATATCCGGATATGTGAATCTGTATATCCGGATATTGCATATCCGGATATGGACAGTGAGATATCCGGATATTCTGGGATTTCGCAGAACAGCAGCTGTGATGTGTGTACAGTAGGCTATTGGGGGTTTGTGGATCCTAATTTGATGAAGTTGAACTTCTGTATTTAATGGATTAAGTCAGAATCATGGGATTAAGGGCTTGTGGCTTTGTTAGAAGCTTTAAGACTTGAAAACGTAATGAAAAGGCGTTGCCTTTAATTTGTATGCATGTGGTACATGTTATTGATTTATGTTTGGTCCATATCAGATTGTGATCTGCTGTGATTGGACTTTGAGCTAGTGGCATTGGATAGCTAGCTTAGAGGTAAGCTTTCGTGTCCTCGGTTTAGCCATGTTGTGGTTCCACCATGTCCCATGGGGGTATGGTTATATGCATATTGTATTACATGCTTTGATGTTTTGGAAATGCTGTTGAGCTATTGTATGTTAGTGCCTTGTTGATATGCATGGAGGTGTTCCACCTATACGGTAAGCCTGAGTATGTAGAACATACAAGAGGGTCAGGCTGTGGGCAGGGCTGATAAAAAGGCCAGGGGCCCGTCAGGGGCCTTAGGCCCAGCCTGTTTAGGCCTGGCCCGGCCCGTCTTATTTCATTATTGGGCTCAAACTTGAACTAACATAAAAGCCTTTTTATTTAAGAGGCCTCAAGCCTCCATGGAGAAGCCCGGCCTTTGGGCCTGACAGGCTGGCCCGTCGTTCCACTAATTTTTTTTATGAATCATTTCAACGTGACAACAAACAACGACACAACACAACGTCCCTCACTCCCTCTATTTCAACTTTCCTCTTTGGCCTCTGTTCTCTCTCTCCTCATTCCTCAACCAAGTTCTCCCAAATCGATCCCCAACAAACGCAGATCTGCAAAGCCACGCCGGAAACTCTTGGTGGGACTTCCTTCCCGCTGGCTTGTGAGGAAGGAGGCAGAGAACTGTTGTGACCTTCTTAGACTTCCTTCAAGGTATAGCTTACTCTAAGTTCTGAATATTCTGATTACTCCTCCTGACCTTCTTAGACTTCACTCTCTCACCATTGTTAATTTGATTTTGCATTCGTTATTAGGCTTTTTATTTCTATTGTTTTCTAGCCCTCCATCGCAGCGTCCCTTCTAGGTATCATCGTTCATATCAGTTCTGGAGTTTCTTGGTTAGGTTAGTTAATTAAATAATTGACTCATTGGATTAATGTCAAGATGCATTAATGTCAAATTAAGAGACCACGTTGTCGAGTCGTCGACCATCCCTTCTCTGTCACTATTAACCACCGAGACCGACACCCATTAAAATCAATGATATATATGCCAAGGTATCCTCCTCTCTTGCGTATGAATAGCCGGAGACATCATAGCAAAAGGTTGATTGTCTTTTTACTTAGAGCCAGTTGGTCAAAATGAGTTGGCTTGTTGGGTCATTATTTAGGGAAAATAGTGCGTAGGAGAGCGAGATGCATGAACTGAATCCCTGTGAACTTTGGAACTTATAGAAACACTGCATGATTTGTTAGAGAAGCCAAAATGCATGATTTGTTGCTCTTATTCAAAATTTATTACCTTTAACTCCACTTATATTTCACATTAAATAAACAATTCATCTACAAGTGGGTTCATTTGCATTATAGTTCAGAGAGATCACCTCTCTAATTGAGTTGGGAATCTTTTTTAACATCTGTTTATTAATACCCTTTGGCTAATTTGCAGGTAGATTCAGCTGCAAATTTTAAACCTGAAAAGGTTGAAGACATTTGGAACCTCGGAGGGATATTAAACACTTCATGGCATCGGGTACTTTTTAACTTGATTATAGTCCATTGTGAACTTTCTAAATTTTTTCGTGTATTATATTATATTATTTGGTTAAGTTCTGTTATGTGAACTATTATATTATATTATTTGGAACCACATGCGTAAACTTTTTAACTTGATAATACTCTTGTCCTTGAACTTTCTAAACAAAGAGGTTAAGTTATGTGAAATATTATATTATATTTATTATATAATGAATGGTTTCCATGTATTGATCATTATTATTTAGTTCATTTCAAGAAAGCTTATGCGTGTGAATGTATACATATAACAAGCTAGACACCCTTGTATGCAGTGGAGTTTTGTAGCTTCGGATTGCTTTTTTTTTATTTTTTATTTTAATGATAAATGTAGCAACCAATAAATTACTGATCATATTTTTTTTATTGCTATGTTTTGTAGCACAAACAGTTAATAATGTTGATGTTCAAGGACAAGAACCACAACACAAGATGTAGATGCAAACACCACAAATAAAAGGCATAAAACATCAAAGGTGTGGGATGATTTTCATGAGGTGGACATCCCCAATGTTGGGCCCAAGGCAGTATGCAACCATTGTAAAGCCAAATTTGCACGTGGTGGACCAGGAGCAAGCACAAGCCATCTAAAGAGGCATTTAACAAGTTGCTTGAAAAAAAAATTGGCCCAATCCGGAAAGAAGGAAAGCACTCAAACCACTCTTTCGTTTCAGCCTTCAGGTTCTGCAGTGAACCCTGTCCTTTCACCTACAGGAAAGTGTTCCAATGAAAAAATGAGAGAAGCTATTGCTACTGCTATTATGGTTCATGAGAATCCTTTTAGCTTTGTTGAGGATACTGCTTGGAGGTGGGTGTTTCAGTGTGCAAATCCTGATTTTGAGAAAGTGTCACGTCATACAACAAAAAATGATTGCATTGGATTATATGAGGCTGAAAAAAAATTACTAAAGGCTCAATTGAAGAGTGTGAACAAGATTAGCATCACCACTGATATGTGGAAGTCTGACCACCAAAAAGCTGAATACATGGTGATTACTGGCCATTTCATTGATGCAGACTGGAAATTACAAAAGAGAGTTTTGAGTTTTGTGAAAGTGCCACCTCCAAGGCGTGGAGTCGATGTTGCAGATGCAATTCTTAAATGTCCACAATTATGGGGAATCGAAAATAAGGTATTTTCTGTATCTGTGGACAACGCTGCCTACAATGACGTATGTATAAGAACTATGAAAAGAACTTTGTCAAGAAATACTAAATTAGTTCTTGGTGGGGAATTATTTCATGTGCGTTGTTGTGCACATATATTGAATTTGTTGGTGCAACACGGTCTTACTCAGATTGAAGACATCATTGAGAATGTTAGAGAAAGTGTGAAATATGTTAATCATTCTGACTCAAGATTAAAGACTTTCTCTGACATTGTTAAGCAAATGGGTATAAAAGAAAGAAAGCTAGTGATTGATTGTCCCACTAGATGGAATTCTACCTATGAAATGTTGGATATTGCTTCAAGATTTAAAGAAGTTTTTCCAGAATACAAGGAAAGAGACCCACACTACAATTGTTTGCCATCTACTGAAGAGTGGGAAAATGTTGATAAGGTATGCCATTTATTAAAAGTTTTCTCTCATGCTACTAATATCATATGAGGTAGTGATTATCCTACAACAAACTTATATCTTCCGGAAGTTTATATGGTCAAAGTAGTGATTGATAAAGCAGCTGAAGATAGTTCTGATTTTATGAGAGGAATGGCAAGGTTTATGAAAGTGAAATTTGATAAATATTGGGGGGAATGCAATTTGTTAATGGCCATTGCTAGTGTTTTGGACCCAAGGTGTAAATTAGAAATGGTGAGCCTTTGTTTTCCACTTATTTACAAATCAGAATTTGATGCCAACGTTAACATAGAAAAGGTGCGTCAAGCTTTAGAAGACCTTTACAATGATTATTTGCAAGAATCTTGCTCTAATTTAGATGTCAGAACTAGGGTGGAAGGATCTTCCTCTTCTACTCCCTCAACTGAAGTTTCACAAGATTCTGAATCTGGGTTTGCTCAACTCATGAGCATGATACGTGCAAGGGAATCTACTCATTCAGTTAAGTCAGAGCTGAAGTGTTATCTTGAAGAGTGTTTATATAAGTGAGGATAATTCTCATCTTTCATTTGATGCCTTGGAATGGTGGAAGAACAATAGTATGAAGTATAAGATTTTATCAAAGATGACAAAAGATATATTAGCAATACCAGTCTCGTCAGTTGCATCTGAATCAACATTTAGTGCTGGAGGAAGAGTCATTGATGCTTATCGGGCAAGTTTGACAGAAAATACAGTTCAAGCATTAATTTGCGGTGCAGATTGGTTACGTAATAAGTATGGCATAAAGAAAAAGCAGAAGGTATTAATTTGCTTAATTTAAATTGTCTTATATCTTATGATATTATAATTGAATGTCAAAAATAATCTGACTTGTTTTTTGTTTTTTATGTAGGAGGAGGCAACATCGCAATATGTTAAATTGTTGATATAAGTATATTAAATTGTTTACTCAGAATTTGTAGTTTTTTGTTCTTTTGGATATGCAGAATTTGGTACTACTTTAGTTTATTGGTTAAGTAGACTTTTTGAATGATTTTGTTTTATATTATGTTGTTTGGATATACATTGAATTTATGAGTCTTTGTGGAATTATTATTGCTGCTGATTGTATATTCTATTTGGATATACATTGAATTTATGAAATTTTGTGAAATTTTCTTCTCTTTTTTTTATTTGTTAACAGGCTAAGACAGACTTAACACAGGCTTTTATTTTTTGAAAATAAACCAGGCCACAGGCCAATATTATATTCGTAACAGGTAACAGGCTAAGGCCAGTCTGACACGTTTAAATACAGGCTTGGTCCGTTAAGACCAAAGCTCGGCTCTGCTCGGCTCGGCCCGTTAACACCCCTAGCCGTGAGTGAGGTGCAAGCGGTGTTCCTTGTACTACATGTAGGGAATAGACGTATTCCTACATTTCTCTGGCCAGTAGATAGTAATTACACACATGCCATAGATATCTGTTGCACTACATAGTTTTTGGAACTGATAATGATATAAATGCTTTTGAACTTATATTGCACATGTAAGTGAGCTTGGGGTGGAAGATCCTTGAGGACCCCTTGTCTTACTGAGATTTCTAGTTTAGAGATCTCACCCCACGTTTGGGGAATGCTTATTTGAGGATCAGGTTATGTTGAGACCTCAGGCGGCAGGAGGCCGGAGCTGAGTTAGAGTGCTGTTATTTTATGCTGCCATGATTGGATGCTGGATTTGCATGCTGTTTATATGCTTATAGCTTCAGTTATAATTTTAGAGTTTTATGATGAGATTGTTGTTTACTATGTCTATTTGGTGAGCATGGGGATTGTCCATGACACATAGTATTATTATGTCTTGAGTCTTTTGGAGTTGTAATAATGTATCAGGATATTGTCCGGATTACTTGATGTAATGTCGTGATTTAGATACACACTTTATCTATATATTGAGGTATTTCAGTAGGTGTCTTATTGCAATTGACATACAGACGATATTTTATGAAATTGATTAAGTAATCAAGTTGGTAATTGTTAATGACGTCATAATTGAAAAGAAAAAGAATATTCCGCAATTTTTTAATTAAGCACCGCTTAATACGATGTAATGTTAATATTCCGGGTATACACGGAGTGTTACAAAGCCTACAACCCATCTAATGACAACACAGAGCACTAGCAATGCTTTGTTGTCCCAGAACTAGTTAGATTAATGATTTGATCATCCTATTAAACATATTTGGTTGCCGTATGTTTGTCCCTTCGTCTCGGTTACCTTCCCATAAAACCTAGGGTAAGGAAACGCATCAACTCTTGCGGTTTAGGGTTAGCTTTATATGAAATAAGGAGTCTTCAATTTACTGACTCTAAAGGCGGATCATCTTATGATCTCTTTTACTATGCATAGATTCCCGATTCACTGTATATGTCATCCTGATTTCTCCGGTTTAAGGATAACCTAATCTCTCACAGAGATTTGACGAATCCCTTCAGCTTATCACCCTAGCCCTGTGCCCTATCAGGACAAGCCCAAGAGCATACCTAGGAGTCTCCATGTTTCAGGCAGACGAGGTATACAGTCAAAGCATGCCTTCTAGAACACAGTCTAAGTGATAACTTTTGGTTTAAGGAAAGACATACCCAATATGAAGAGACTACTCTATTGATACTATCTGTGAGATTTCCTCATAGAGTCTCTTTGTGGGTCCGTTCAGTGCGAGCTATACCCTTATAGGTCCACCCACGACTTTAGCTAAGACATCTCCATATCTGTAGCACATGAGGTCTATACCTTGTATCCATATACAAGTAGATAAGTCGTACTAGTCTTACCCGAGATTACTGACCTCATTCTTAGTATCTCTAGACTAGGAACATAAAATTAGGAATAAACATTCGGTATTCTTGAATCCTCATGATTGTGATCTCATCACAGATACTCAAGAGATACCTATTTTATTCCACGGGGTTTATCAAGTTATTCATAATATATTAACATTAATATCGAGACAGAATTATGAGACAAGATAAAGAGTGCTTTTATTTATTTGCAACAATATTAAAAAGGTCTACATCTCTGTCCTTATTTAATCATAAGATTGTCTCTAGGACACCCAAATACTAACATTTTAGACAACTTAACCAGAGGGGTAAGGTAGTGTTGTGGAAACAACTGCTAGTTGCCTTAGGAATAAGGGACCACCTCGTTCATTTTAAGGTTCTGTGCTAAGTAACTATTGGAGTCAAGGGAGCCTTAGGAATATGGAAACTTGTGAGCCATTTAGTCCATAAGCTGAGGAATCAAACGTTGGCACTGATGAGACTGGAACAAAGACAAAAGTGTTAAGTCTTGAGTAGAGAAAATAACTATTTAATAATGGAACAGTGGATCCGTTCCTTCTGTTAAAACTGTTTCACACCATCCATACTGTTGTCTCTTAATTACTGTTATTACTATTGTTATTGTTCTTTTATTTATTCAATCTTGTATCTATCAATCTCCTATGAATATTGCTTTTCCTTCTCTCAACAAAAAGGGTATCATACATAACAAAGCGATTAACTATTTGCTCCCAGATTGAACCTACTATTCTTGAGGAACGCTGTTAAGACAGTAGGGAACGTTTGACCAAACAGGTCGATTACTAACTTTTCTTTTCATTTTCATTCTTTATAAAATAGTTTAAGGCATTAATTAGAGTTCTATCCTCGTGGGAACGATAATCTGGGCACTAATAGTCCCTTTATTACTTGATGCGTGCAATTGCGCACTTAGCTTGAAAGTAAGAGAACACAAGTGTTTTCTCTTACTGAACTAGAACGTTCTCCATCATAATATATTTTTCACCCAACAGCTTTTGACCCAAAGTACCTGAACCTGAAAATGTGCCCCAAACGTGGGATGAGATCTCTAAAATGAAATCTCAGTAAGACAATGGGTCTTCTAGGACTCTTCCGCCCCAAGCTCACTTACAAGTATAAATATAAGTTCAAAAACAGTATTTACCATGCATGTTCATGTTAAGGCATTTAAATCATGACAATATATTTCTTGCTCAACAAGCCAAGTACTACAACTCATTAATCATGTGATGTATGCAAATGCGGTTTGACTGGCCAGGGAACATGATAGGGTTTATGCACGTCTGCGACCTATCTAAACATAAGGGTCGCAGCCTTATGCCTTACACACCAGGGTCACAGCCTGATCATGTAAGTAATCAATATCACATTCACACATTACATCAACAGTTAAATTAACGTATCTCGGGCATATATCAATGCATTCATCTTTCATAAAAGCATACACGCATATAAACCACCCTTCAATGGAGGTCGGTGGAACAAGCAACAGATCAATCCGAGGACCAGAAGCTTACCTCTAAGCAATAAATCCAAGCCAAAGTCCACACTAGCTCAAGGTCCACAAACAGCACAATCACAATCTGTTTAGACCAGCAACCATATCAATATTTATAATCTAAGAGTTCATGACATAATGACAACATTCTCTTTATCGTTTCATGCCATTAGGCTTATCCCAAAGCCTTAAGCCCTTAATCCCATTGATTCTGACTTAGATTAATTATTACATAGATTCAACTTAACCAATCATGGGTTCACAAACCAAAATCCCATTCTGTATGAACAGAACCATGACCATCTCGAAATTCCCAGAATATCCGGATATTTGTCGAGGCCATATCCGAATATCCAAGACCCCATATCCGGATATCAATATCCGGATATTTCGCGATAGCATGCAGTTTTGCATTTTCGTGAAGATATCCAACCAAGGTCCCATTTTTAAGGTTTCCAGACGTTCAATCATGCACTTTTAAGTGTGTTTCACCATACCAACACTTAAGTTATCAAGTTTCACTTGTTACATGTATCAAGGTTCATTCTTTCCAAAGAAAATTCAAGAACAAAGGTGATGAAGCTTACCCAAAGGCTCAAATTCAGAACAGGGGTGCTCTTGGAGCTCACCAATTAGTCACACAACACTGACTTCACAAGGCCACGAATTTACCTTGCAAGCTTGGTCCTTTATCAACAATGGTAGCTTCTTGAAGCTCAAAATGCCATCACAATGACTCTCACAACTCACACCAAGAAGTCAGCCTACAAACTCCAACAAACAGTAACCTCACTCAGCAAACAAGGGTCACACTCCCACCCAAGTCTCCCCTACACTCAACCATGAGGTTTTGATGAAGAAAACTAGAAGAAAGTTGATCATTTCGAGGAGTTTTGGAAGAAGAATGGAGGTGACAAGTAGGGAAGACAATAATATCAGAAAGGAAGGCACAAGGAGTGTAAGAACCTGCACCGTTAATTAAGGAATTTAATTAATAAATTATGAGAAAATAGAAAATGATTTCATAATTGACCCTAATAATTATTATGAGGCTTTAATAATATTAGTAAGTGAGTAATAATGCTGAAAGTCGTTTTTCGGAAGAAAAGTGCAGATACCGGTTCTGCTAGTCGGTATAAATGCGTACCGAAAAAGTATCCCGAAAAATTATAACAAGTGCATGATAATTACTAGAATAATTTGTAGGACTTGTAAAACGAGTTTCAAGTCCAAATATTGAGAACTGGTGCTAGAAAAGCGCGTACCGGAAATGTGCTCAAAAAATTATAAGAAAAATATGATAATTCTTGGAAAAATGTGTAGTTTCATATTCCAAAGTTTGGGATTAAAATGCAAAGCGTAGCAATTAAAGTTAATACTGTGTGTTAATTGGGTAAGTGGCTATAAATACCCTTGTTAAGGGCACAAAACCCTAGGCAGTCAGTTTCTCTAGTTGAGTTGGGTGGTTGGTCTGTTCTTGCTACTGTTCCATTGAGTTTTCTTCACCATTTTGGAGATAAGGTGTCACTTTTGCTTGGGTTCTTCATCTCCAAACACTTGAGCCTTGTGTGAGTGGCCTTTGTGAGTGTGTAGAGAGCTTTGGTTCTGAGTTGAGGGGCTGTTTGAAGACAGTTTGTGGGCTGAGTGGCCTTGTGTGAGGGTGAGAGCTTTCTACTTGGTTGTTGGAGCTCCAAGGAGTCATCTTTGTGAAGAAAGACCCTTGCTTGGGGGGTATTTTCGTGCACCCTTGAAGTCAGAACCTTGGAGCTGTTGTGTGAACTCCAAGAGCACCCTTTCTCTGAGTTTGAGCTTTGGTAAGCTTCATCACCTTTGATCATGAGTCTTTGAGCTTAAAAATGGAACCTTGATGCATGTAAAGGTTAAAAGATGATAACTTAATGTTAGGGTTGGTCAAACACACCTATAAATGCATGTTTAGGTGTTCAAAATCGGTAAAAACCCAACCTTGGAAGGATATCTTCACGAAATGCAGTTTCTGCATTCTGTCGTGAAATATCCGGATATGTGCCTGAGAAGTATTCGGATATGTGATATCCGAATATGGGATTTGGATATCCGGATATTGGATATTCGGATATGGGAATCTGGATATCCAGATATTGTATATCCGGATATGGTAAGTGAGATATCCGGATATTGCATATTCAGATATGCCCCGTGAAATATCCGGATATTCTGGGATTTCGTAGAACAGTGGCTGTGTTGAGTGTACAGTAGGCTAATGGGGGTTTATGGACCCTAGATTGATGAAGTTGAACTTCTGTAACTAATGAACTAAGTCAGAATCAAGTGATTAAGGGCTTATGACTTTGTATGGAGCCTTAAGACGTAAAACGTAAAATAAAGGCGTTGTCTTTAAGTTATATGCTTGTGGTGCATTATTATTGATATAGTATTGGTCCATAACAGATTGTGAATCTGCTGTGTTTGGACTTTGAGGTGTGGACTCTTGGTTTTGGGTGTTAGCTTGCAAGGTAAGCTTTCGTGTCCTCGGTTTAGCCATGTTGTGGTTCCACCAAGTCCCATGGGGGTATGGTTATATGCATGTTGTGTTACATGCTTTGGATATTTCAAATGTTGTTGAGCTTTATGTCTAATGGCTTTTAAGATGCATGTGTTGTTCCATCTTGACGGTAAGCCTGAGTATGTAGCGTCATACAAGACTGTGATCCGGGGTGGATGCAAGTAGCGTCTTGCACTAGTGTGGGTATTTGGCGTATGTAAATCCTGCATTTCTCTGGCCAGTAGAATAGAATTGACACATATGACATGATTATCTGCTGCATTACACTATTTTAGAAATGATATTGATGAACTGCTTTTAAACTTATATTGCACATGTAAGTGAGCTTGGGGTGGAAGATCTTTGAGGACCCCTTGCCTTACTGAGATTTCTTGTTTAGAGATCTCACCCCATGTTTGGGGAATGCTTATTTCAGGTTCCGCTAGTATGGTGACTGATGCCTCTGGCGGCAGGAGGCTAGAGCTTAGTTGATGATATTATGATGTATTGCTGCCATAACTGGATATGGATGCTGTTTATGTTTTCCGCTATTTATGTTTATGTTGTTGTTGAGATTGATGTTGGGCGTGTTGCCTTATTTGAGTGAGCATGGGGATTGTCCATGACACTTTATGTTAGTACTTTAGATTGGAGTTGTATAAACTGTTAGATGGTCCGGTCTACGTTGTTGTAGTTCCGTGACTAGAGCCACACTTTTATTATCTATGTTATGAGGTATTTTTAGTTAGCTGTTTTATTGCAATTGCATACATGCGATGTTTTATTAATTATTAATAAGCAAGTTGGTAATGATAATGACATCATAATTGAAAAGAAAAAGATATTCCGCATTTTTAATTAAGCGATGCTTAATACGATAGTATGATAACATTACTGGATATATACGGGGTGTTACATTTATGGTATCAGAGCAATGGTTCGAGGGAAAAGCCTTGATGTATTACAATAGCTAGGATATTTGGTTGTGTCTGTCTTGTGTGTTTACTCCGTCGAATTTTATTATGATAATGCATATGCAATCACACTGCGTGGGCCTGATTAACTCATAATTTGTGTAACTTGTGCAGAGTCATGGTAAGGTCCGGGAGAACACGAGAGACTTCTGAGGATCAACCCGATCTTATCCTGACTGCATTGGCTGAGATGCAGGCGGCTAGGTTAGCCGATCAGGAGGCCACTAGACTGGCCAATGCGGCAATGATGGATGTTGTTAGCGAGGTGAACCGGAGAGCCGTAGAAGAGGTTCGTGAAGCGAACCGGAGGACCACTGAGGATGTCCTCGAGGCGAACAGGATGGCGAACATGACGATGATGAGAGTCATGTTGGAGGAGATGAGGGCCGGTCCTGCTGTAGGCCAGGCACCACCGCCGCCGCCTCCACCTAGTGTTCAGGATGAGAGCCTGAGTCACATTGGCAGTGCTGCTCATGTCGCTGAGACGAGGGAGACTCTGGTAGAGCCTGCTGAGGATCGTGATGTGATAGACCGCCGGCTGAATCCTTTCAGGAAGCATAAGCCACTTATGTTTGAGGGGTCTTTGGATCCTATTGCTGATGCGAGATGGCTGGAGTCGCTGGACAAGATATTTCAGGTCATGCAGTGTACAGATCCGTAGAAGCTGATGTTCTCGACTTACATGCTGGAGGGCGATGCCCATGAGTGGTGGACGAACACCTCTTGTGCTTATGAGATGCAGGGTCGTGTTTTGACATGGCCATTCTTCGAGGAGTGTTTCTTGGGCAGATACTTTTCCTATGATGGCAGGAGAGGAGGCAGGGGGAGTTTGATAGATTGGTTCAGGGCTCGATGACTGTTGACGAGTACTTGGCCAAGTTCAATGAGCTGGTGAAGTTTGCACACTTCAGGATGGTTCCTCCTACTCCGATGTTTCTGGCTGCTAAGTTTCGCAGAGGACTTAGTGAGGTGATTGCTGAGCATTTAGCTGGAGCTGCTTCGAGGGACTTTGGTACACTGGTTCAGCAGTGTAAGGACATTGAGGATGTCTGCATAGCGAGTAAGGCCAAGAGGGCCAAGGTCGACGAGACCAAGGGGACTGTTGGTTCCACTCCTGTTTCTACGTCCTGGAAGGACAAGAGGTTTGCTGGGAAGGGCAAGAGTAAACAATTGGCGACTAGGCAGGCGCCTGGTCAGTTCAAAAGGACTGCTTCACAGCAGGGGAGTTTTGCTAGGCCTCTTTCCACTCCGAGATGTGCGGGGTGCGAAAAGGAGCATGTGGGACGTTTTGCTTCGGGGCAGTTGGTTTGTTTCCTATGTGGCAAGGAGGGCCACTTCTCTAGAGACTGTCTGTCGTCGACGGCGAGAGCTGCAGCTGTTCAGGCAGTTCCTTTGCAGATGGTTTCGATGGCTTCTACTTCGGCACCTGTAGTGCCACCTTCTGTTGGGCGTGTGTACACCTTGGATAGGCAGCAGTCGGACCGCGCTCCGAACCTTGTCAGAGTTACTGTGTCTATTGGTGGTATTGCTGTTGATGCATTGTTTGACTCCGGGGCTATGTATTCGTTTGTTGCTACCCCGATTGCTTTGGGGCTTGAGTTGCCCATGTCTGTGCTTTCTCCACCGTTGCGGGTGACTACCGCCACCGGAGAAGTTTGTGATTCTACAACTGTTCATCGCGATGTAGCGTTTCAGTGGGATGGCCATGAGTTCTCAGTAGATCTGATAGGATTGCCGATGGCCAACCTTGAGATTATTCTGAGCATGGATTGGTTGTCTAGAAACTGTGCACTGATTGATTGTTGTGAAAAGCGCGTGGTGAGGTCTCCGTGTGATTCCACAGCTAGTTCTTCGCCATATATTTCATTGCTGCAGGCTAGGAAGGCCTTGAGAGCAGGGGCATTTGGTTATGTCATGTTGGGAGGTTTGGTGAGTGGGACACAGGAGGATATCACTGGCATTCATATGGTGGGGGAGTTCCTTGAGGTGATTCCTGAGGAGATTCTTGAGTTTCTGCCACAGCGGGAGATAGAGTTCTCCATTGACTTGTTGCTTGGTGTGGGGTCGATTTCTTTAGCTCCATATCGGATGTCGCCACCAGAGTTGGCTGAGCTTAAGAAGCATATTGAGGATCTTTCGGCGAAAGATTTCATCCGGCCGAGTGTGTCTCCTTGGGGAGCACCGGTCATCTTTGTGAAGAAGAAGGACGGGACAATGCGATTGTGCACCGACTACAGGCAGTTGAACAAGGTGACAATCAAGAACAAGTATCCCCTTCCATGGATTGATGATCTGTTGGATCAACTCTGGGGTGCTTGTGTGTATTCTAAGATTGATCTCCGGTCCGGATACCATCAGATTCGGGTGAAGCCGAAGGATGTCCCTATGACCGCGTTTCGTTCGAGATACGGTCACTTTGAGTATTTGGTGATCCCGTTCGGACTCACCAATGCGCCGGCAGTGTTCATGGATTACATGAACAGGATTTTCCAGCTGTATCTGGATCAGTTTGTGATTGTCTTCATTGATGACATTCTGATTTACTCCAAGACTGAGGAGGAGCATGCGAAGCATCTGAGGATTGTTATGCAAGTGCTGAAGGAGAAAAAGCTTTATGCTAAGCCTTCTAAGTGTGAGTTTTGGCTCAAATCAGTCAAGTTTCTGGGGCATCTGATTTCAGCAGATGGAGTTGCAGTGGATCCCAACAAGATTGAGGCCGTACTGGATTGGGAGAGGCCCAAGACAGTCACGGAGGTGAGGAGCTTTTTAGGTTTGGCAGGTTACTACCAGAGGTTCATCAAGGATTTCTCCACGATGGTTCTCCCTTTGACTCGCCTCACCCGAAAGGAGACTCCATTTGTGTGGACTCACGAGTGTGAGGCGTGCTTTCAGGAGTTGAAGTAGAGATTGACTTCTTCACCTGTGTTGATCCTTCCTGATCCTGAGGAGCAGTTTGAGCTTTACTGTGATGCTTCTGGAAAGGGGCTGGGCTGTGTGTTGATGCAGTCTGGTAGAGCTGTTGCTTTTGCTTCGAGGCAGTTGAAGTCTCATAAGGAGAACTACCTGACTCATGATTTGGAGTTGGCTGCGATTGTGTTTGCTTTCAAGATTTGGAGGCATTACCTGCTTGGCATGCAGTTTGCGATGTTCAGTGACCACAAGAGCTTGAAGTATCTGTTTGATCAGAAGGAGCTGAACATGAGGCAGATGAGATGGATGGAGTTTCTGAAGGACTGCGACTTTGAGTTGAAGTACCATCCTGGCAAGGCCAACGTGGTAGCTGATGCTTTAAGTCGGAAATCCGTGAGTCTATCCAGTTTGACAATGGGTGACTTCGACCTCATAGAGAAGTTTCGAGATCTGAAGGTGACCACCTTGTTTGGGGGTTCACTTCTCGAGATGGAGACTGTGAGAGTCAGGAATGAGCTTATGGAGAAGATCCAAGAGGCACAAGTGCAGAGAGAGTGTCTCGACTACGTGAAGAACCAAGACGGTGTGTCTTGGAAAGAGGATAGACTTCTGTTGTTTCAGAAGCGTATTGTGATTCCTCGAGGTCCCTTGACCGAAGAGGTTATGGCGGAGGCCTATAAGGGGCAGTTTACTGTTCATCCTGGTGCTACAAAGATGTACCAAGACCTGAAGAGAAATTTCTGGTGGCCAGGAACGAAGAAGGACATAGCTGTGTATGTGTCCAAGTGTTTGATCTGCCAGAAGGTGAAGATTGAACACCAGAAATCGTCTGGTAAACTTCAACCTCTTGAGATTCCAGAGTGGAAATGGGAGAGCATTTCCATGGACTTCTTTGTGGGTTTGCCGAAGACTCAGGTTGGCTGTGACTCGATATGGGTCATTATGGACAGATTGACAAAGTCTGCCCATTTTCTTCCAGTGAAGGTGAGCTTCACAACAGAGCAGTTGGCCAAGCTTTATGTTCGCGAGATCGAGAGGCTTCACGGGGTGCCCGAGAGTATCATTAGTGATAGGGACCCGAAGTTCACATCTCGGTTCTGGGAGGCGCTGCAGGGAGCTTTTGGTACGCAGTTGAGACTGAGTACAACCTATCACCCTCAGATTGATGGACAGACTGAGCGGACTATCCAGACCTTGGAGGACATGTTGCGGGCTTGCACGTTGGAGCAGGGCTCAGCATGGGATAAGTACCTTCCATTGGTGGAGTTTTCGTATAACAACAGTTTCCATGCTACCCTGGGCATGGCACCCTACGAGGCGCTGTACGGGAGGCGGTGTCGTACACCTACCTGCTGGTCTGAGGTTGGGGATCGTGAGTTGTTTGGCTTGGACTTTGTCCAAGATACCACTCTGCAGATCCAGATGATCAGGGAAAACTGAAGCAGGCGCAGAATCGTCAGAAGAGCTACTACGATGTCAAGCATCGTCCACTGGAGTTCAGTGAGGGTGAGCACGTGTTTGTGAGACTTTCACCTGTCACCGGTGTTGGACGGGCACTCGGAGTGAGGAAGCTGAGCCCGCAGTTTATTGGGCCATACCAGATTCTTGGTAGAGTAGGACATGTTGCCTACCGGCTTGCCTTGCCTCCGAACCTGGCTAACATCCACGACGTGTTTCACGTGTCTCAGCTTCAGAGGTACATAGCAGATCCGTCGCACGTGGTGCAACCGGATGATGTGGAGGTTCTGGAGAACTTAAAGACTTCCGTCAGACCACTAAAGATTCTCGATCGTGGCGAGAAGCAGCTGAGGAGCAAGATCATTCCGATGGTCAAAGTGCAGTGGGCCGGAAGAACTCCTGAGGAGTGTACTTGGGAGCGTGAGGACGAGCTTCTCCGGCAGTACCCCGAGTTTCGACCAGGTATGTTTCTGATTTTGAGGTCAAAATCCTAAAAAGGTGGGGTGAATGTAAGAACCTGCACTGTTAATTAAGGAATTTAATTAATAAATTATGAGAAAATAGGAAATGATCCCATAATTGACCCTAATAATTATTAAGAGGCTTTAATAATATTAGTAAGTGAATAATAATGCTGAAAGTCGCTTTTCGGAAGAAAAGTGCAGATACCGGTTCTGCTAGTCGGTACAAATGCGTACCGAAAAAATATCCCGGAAAATTATAACAAGTGCATGATAATTACTAGAATAATTTGTAGGACTTGTAAAACGAGTTTCAAGTACAAATATTGAGAACTGGTGCTAGAAACCGGTACTGGCTTTGAAAAGCGCGTACCGGAAAGGTGCTCAGAAAATTATAAGAAAAATATGATAATTCTTGGAAAAATGTATAGTTTCATATTCCAAAGTTTGGGATTAAAATGCTAAGCGTAGCAATTAAAGTTAATACTCTGTGTTAATTGGGTAAGTGGCTATAAATACCCTTGTTAAGGGCACAAAACCCTAGGCAGTCAGATTCTCTACGTGAGTTGGGTGGCTGGTCTGTTCTTGCTACTGTTCCATTGAGTTTTCTTCACCATTTTGGAGATGAAGTGTCACTTTTGCTTGGGTTCTTCATCTCCAAACACTTGAGCCTTGTGTGAGTGGCCTTTGTGAGTGTGTAGAGAGCTTTGGTTCTGAGTTGAGGGGCTGTTTGAAGACAGTTTGTGGGCTGAGTGGCCTTGTGTGAGGGTGAGAGCTTTCTACTTGGTTGTTGGAGCTCCAAGGAGTCATGATTTAAGGACTTCGTTTTGGTGGCTGGGCATGAAATGTGATATTGCGGTGTATGTAGCTCGATGCCTTACATGTCAGAAAGTGAAGTATGAACATCAGAAACCTTCGGGACTTCTCCAACCTCTGGAAATTCTCGAATGGAAATGGGATAGTATTGCCATGGACTTTGTAGTTGGACTTCTTCGGACGCGAGAAGGATTTGATGCCATATGGGTGATTGTTGATTGGCTTACAAAATCAGCCAATTTCTTGAGTGTCCGAACAACGTATACTACAGAAAGGCTTGCCCAGATTTATCTTTGAGAAATTGTGAAGTTGAACGGAGTTCCCACCAGTATTGTCAGTGACCGTGATCCTAAGTTCACCTCTAAGTTTTGGGAGTCTTTTCAACGGGCTCTCGGAACCCATTTGAGGTTGAGCACTGCCTATCATCCGCAAACCGATGGTCAGACCGAACGAACTATTCAGGTTCTGGAGGATATGTTGCGAGCCTGTATTTTAGAACAAGGAGGCAGTTGGGACAAGTACCTTCCTTTGGTGAAGTTCGCTTATAATAACAGTTATCATTCCAGCATCAGAATGGCATCGTATGAAGCTTTGTACGGGAGGAAATGCAGATCTCCGTTATGTTGGGAAGAAGTTGGTGAGCGAAGTATTTTGGGGCTCGACATGATTCAAGAAATGTCAGAGCAGGTACAGAAGATCAAGGAAAATATGCAGAGGGCTTAGGCGAGACAGAAAAGTTACTATGACAATCGTCATAAACCCCTATCTTTTGAAGTAGGCGACCACGTGTTTTTGAGGATCACACCCACATCTGGACTTGGCAGCAGAATGGGAACGAAGAAGTTGAGTCCGCGGTATTTGGGACCATATCTTATCTTGGACAGGATTGGAGAATCAGCTTATCGCTTGGCGTTACCGCCTAATTTGTCGGGAATTCATAACGTCTTTCATGTGTCGCAGTTGAGAAGATATCTCTCTTATCCATCCCATGTACTACAGCCAGAAGAAGAGGAGTTAGAGGAAAACCTGACGTATCTTGTTCAACCATTCCAAATTCTCGAGAGGTCCGTTAAACAACTCTGTTCCAAGGAGATACCGTTGGTGAAGGTGCTTTGGAACAATAAATCCGCGTATGAAGCCACCTGGGAGCGTGAAGACGACATTCGGAATCGATATCCAGAACTCTTTAATTAAGTACGTAAGTCTAATTTTGCGGACAAAATTCCATTTTGGTGGGGAGAGTGTAATATACCGTAAAAATTAGGAATTTATACAAATTGCCATTAGTAATGTGAATACATATCTTGAATTCGAATTATATGTATATATATTTAGGGTAGTATTAATTTAAATTAGGAAAATTATTATAGTTGCAGTTATGTGTGAGTATGCTTTGGGAATTTGAATACTAGTTAAAAGTATGTGATTAATTTTATTTACGACGTATAAACATCTTAGTTAATAATTAAGAGGGTACGTGAAATAATAATTAGTGGGATATTACATGTAGGTGATCTATTAGGAGACTAAAATTTTTGGACCATATGTCCCTCCATTATTGGTTAAGAAGCCCCACATGGCAACTCACATCCACCCTTATACCCCTTTTTATGCGCATTGTATAGAGAGAAAGAAAGCTGAATACTTGTCACACTATCCAAATTCAATCAGCCCTAGCCGCCCCATGCAACCAATGGGAGGAGAGTATTTTGTTTGCATGTTCTTCTATTGGTCAAAAAATCACACACACACTTTTCCTTATCCTCACTCCCTCACTTGTGCGCATATTAGGAGTAGAACAAGAAAAATTTCTGGTCCTTACATTCAAAAACGCACTCAACAATTTCTCCTCATCTCATCCTCTCAAGACCGCAAGCTTAGTAGAGAAAGAACACAAAGAAAAATTGTATCCCATCCCCTATTTCCTCTCAAGTCGTAAGCTCCATGATCAAAGAACAAAAGACCTAAGCATCTTCTTCTTCTCCTTCCTAGTTCGGCCGTGTTTCAATCAGCAAGGAGGTGTAGTATATTCCCTACTTTTGTTCCTCCTTCCCTCCCTTCGGTTTGATGAGGAATTTTCGTGTGCATGCAGATTGAAATCTGGACTCACACCCTTCATTCTCTTCCCTTGTGCGCACGATCCACATTAAGAAGGACTGGACTTGTTTTTTGTCTTTGGAGCATAGAAAGTTTGAAGTGCTGCTCCTTATCCAATTGGTGGTCCTTCGAGTGCATGCAAGAAGGTAAAGCCGAGTTTCAAGCCCCCCATTTTCTCTTCTCTATTTCGGCCTGCAAGCATGTTTTGGGAAGTTAGCTTTGTTTTCAATTTCTATTCTTTGTTTCTGCTCATTTAGACAACTCTTGGACCTAGTGCTTGTAAGCACAAAAACCCGAATTGTGAGCTTGGAAAATAGCTCCCTCGTAATGTTGTTGGACTGCTCCTTGGGTTAGACAAATTTGTTAGGCTTTGCGTGAGTTAAACTTGAGTGTACAACTTGCTTATAGGTCCCTCCTAGCGCAACCATAGGCTTAGAAGAAATGGTTATGTAACTAAAAATCCTGAGCATCTTTTTAATGATGAAAACTGAATCTGCATGTGTTGGAAAAACCTTGGATTTTATTATTGTTAACAAGTTATTAAATTAATTTGAAGTCAGAAATTGGGTTAGTATACGGAGCATGGTAAACCGATTAAAATACAAGAATTGGGAGGCATGGGAATTGATTATAAATTATAGGATAGCATGCACAAAATTCTGACTTGTTGTACACTTGATTAGGTGCGCATAATTCCTAGAGTGTGGGCTGATTTTGGTGCTGTTTGGTTAATATTTGGACACTCTAAGGTAAGTGTTAGGTGGCTAAGCCTTTTGTGACTATTAGCTAATGCATGAAATTCTAAATTGTTGCTCGCATGTGCCTGTGGATATGTATTCTGTTAGACATTATTTGTAATTTTCCCTTGGACTTGGATTCATTGAAATTCTGTTTTGGAGACACTTGTTAATCGAAATGTTGGTGTTAAAAATCCAAGAGAACCATGGTATTCTGATTCTAATTTTTTGTCATGCTCATGTACATCATAAATCCATATAGTTTTTTTTATGTGCGTGCGAAGTAAATCATGGCATAACATGCATTCTTATACACGCTGTTTGGAAAATTTGAAAATCTTGAAAAGAAACATTTGGTTGAGCATGCATCATGTAGGCATCCCTCAGGTACCTGGGAGAAGGAACCGTGGCTCAGTTCGCATAGGTCGCAGTTGGAATTCCCCTCTGTTGGGCCAAATGGAATCTCCACTGTGTTAGCTAGTATGTGCACCTTGTGTTACAAACATACAGTATTCTGGCGTTATATATGCATTCTGATTATATTTTAGTATCTGTTCAGAATTTAATTGATGATGCGACTGTTTTGGAATTCCGTATCTAGACTAATATTGTTGCACTACTGGTTTTGATATCACACTACTGGGATTTTTCTCACCCCTTTTGGGGCTCAATTTTTATAAATTGCAGGAGGACGAAAAAGCATTTGAGAAAGTAATTGTTTTGGGCATATTCTGTTTAATTGCTGCTGTTTTGGAAATTTTGTTGTTGCCACTATTTTTGTTGGTTGTTGGTTGATTATTTTAAGTTGATGTAATATTTTGAGAGACCAGAAAAATGTTAAGACGTGCCTCACCTTGCAATATTTTGGGATTTTATGTACTGTCTGTAACTTGTGTATTGCTGGTACTCGTTTTGCAAAACAATTTCTGCTGTTTTAAATTCAAAATTTTTATGTTAATTTAGTGAGTACTTTGTGAGTTCTGTTTCTGAGGCTACAGACCTCCGAATGAGACATAATTTATATGCATGTAAAGCCCCAGATGTCTATTTTCATATTATAAAACATTTATAACCAACACATGTATTTTCGATTTTATATGATTTTTGCAATACAGACAGGTTTTTCTGAAAAGCAACTACGAATTAAGCTTCAATAGTTTTTAGTCCAGATTGTTTTACTTACAAAATTTCGATTTCAATACAAATATTTATCACGTGACTTCAGAAGGCATTTCTTTAATTGAATACATAAACGTTGCGACTCTAATCGATTCAGCAGGCATCTTCCTTGGATGCATACATGGGAGGGTGTCACACAGAATGTGTGATATTGAGTTGACACAGATTAAGAATTAGTTGCATGAGAAAATTAAAGAAACTCAGATACAGAATGACAATATTAAATATTTGAAAGGCCAGAGTGGCATATCTGTGAATGATCAGGAGTTATTACTGTATCAGGGCAGCATTGTTGTGCCCAAGGAGCTTGCAGAGGAAGTCATGGTTGAGGTCAATAAGGGTCAGTATACTATCCATCCCGGTGCCACAAAAATGTATCAAGATTTGAAAGTTAAGTTCTGGTGGCCTGGGAAGAAAAAAGATGTTGCTGAGTACGTATCGAAGTGCTTAGTTTGTCACAAAGTGAAGACATAGCATCACAAACCTGTTGGTTTACTTCAGCCACTTGATATACCAGAGTGGAAATGGGAGAGCATCTTTATGGATTTCGTTGTTGGGTTGCCTCTGACTCAGGCTGGTTATAATTCAATTTGGGTTATTGTTGATAGAGTTACGAAGTCTGCACATTTTCTGCCAGTGCGAGTGGATTTCACCACGGAAAGATTAGCAAAATTATATGTGAATGAGATTGTAAGGCTCCACGGGATTTCGGCTAGTATTGTAAGTGATCGGGACCCGAAGTTTACTTCACGTTTTTGGGGAGCCTTGTAGCAGGCTTTTGGCACTCAGCTCAGGCTGAGCACTGCGTATCACCCGCAGACTGATGGTCAGACTGAGAGGACCATACAGACACTTGAGGATATGCTGAGAGCTTGCACACTGGAGCAGTGTACTGCTTGGGACATGTACTTGTCATTGGTGGAATTTTCTTATAATAACAGTTTTCATTCAAGTTTGGGCATGACACCATATAAGGCATTGTATGGACGGAGATGTCGTACTCCTACTTGTTGGACTGAGGTAGGTGATAAAGAAAGATTTGGTCCGGATTTTGTGCAGGAGACTACAGTGCAAATCAAAATGATCAGAGAAAAACTCAAACAGGCACAGAATCGGTGTAACACCTCGTGTGCACCCGGTGTATTATCATACAAATGGTAATGGCGCAGTTAAGTAAATGCAGAATCTAACTTTTTCTTTCCAATTATGACGTTATTATTATTAACCAAGTTGATTACTCAATCCTTTTTTAAAATATTGCCTATATGTAAATTGCAATAAATAACTAACTGAAATACTTCATACATATATAGAATTTAAGTCACAAAACTACAACACGTAGATCGGACCAAATCCAAATCCATCAGTACAACTCAAAATAAAACAACAAGTCTGAAATCAACGTGGCATGGACAACCCCCATGTTCACCAAATAAACAACATAATAATTAAGTCTCAATACAAGAGTCATAACAGGAAAATCAGGCATAATCATGTAAAACAGCTAAATCATCAAGCATTCATCATTCAGCTTAACTCTGGCCTCCTGCCGCCCGAGGTATCAACCCCCGAGGTACCTGAACATGAAAATGTGCCCCAACATAGGGTGAGATCTGTAAAAAGAAATCTCAGTAAGACAAGGGGTCCTCAAGGATCTCTCCACCCCAAGCTCACTTACATGAGAAATATAAGTTCTAAAACAGTAAAACAATATAAGTTCCAAATCCGTGCAATGCAGCATATATCCATGTCATGTGTGTCATAATCCTACTGGCCAAAGAAAAAACATGAAGGAATTACATACGTCTACAACCTACAGTACAAGGAACACCGCTTGTACCTCACCCACAGAATCATCATCTTGTATGACGCCACATACTCAGGCTTACCGTCTAGGTGGAACACCACATATATATCACATGGCACTTGCACTTAATAAAACAGCTCAATAGCATTTCATAAAAACACATCATGCGTATAAACCATCCTTCCATGAGGTATGGTGGAACCAACAATGGGAAAAACCGAGGACACGAAAGCTTATCTCGTAAGCTAACAATTCAAAGTCAAGAGTCCACAACCGCCCAAGGTCCACAAACAGCACTCTCACGGTCTGTTTATACCAGCAATCATATCAACATTCATAATCTGATAGTTCATGACATACCATCAACGTTTCCTTTTTTGTTTCATGCCATTAGGCTTCTCCCAAAGCCATAAGCCCTTAAGTGATTCTAACTTAGTTAAATTATTACAGAGGTTCAACTTAACCAATCATGGGTTCACAAACCCAATATACCATTCTGTATGAACAGGGCAGTGACCAACTCGAAATTTCTAGAATATCCGGATATTATATCTGGATATCCATATTCGGATATCACAAGCCCCATATCCGGATATTTTGCGACAGAGTGCAGTTTCTACATTTCGCGAGATATCCCTTCCAAGGTTCCTCTTTTAACACTATTACACGTTAAAGCATGCATTTTTATACTCATTTAGGTCAGTGTTCATGTTGGTTACTTAACATAATCGTTTTACATGCCAAGACTCCTTCTTTATCAAAGAAACTCATGAACAAAGTTGAAGAATGTATACCAAGCTTCCAAAACAGAGGAAAGGCAGTGGCTTGGAGATTCTTATGCCACTCTACAGTGCAGCTACCAAAGGACCATGAAAATGAGCAACAAGGTGGGTCCTTTCTCTATCAAAATGGCCTCTTGAAGCTCTAAATGTCAAGAAGATGACTCCCTCAACAAAACCCAAGAACACATCACCTTAAACTCACCAAACAGAGGCTGACACTTAGCAATGAAGCACCCAACTCCCTCACAAGGCCAACTCACACCAAGCTATGGTGTTTTGGTGAAGTAACAATGAAGAAAGGTGATAATTTGGGGAGGTTTTGAAGAGAAATGGAGGTGGCAAGCTTGGAGAGCACAAGGCTTCAGAAAGGAGGCACGTAGGAAGAAGTGAATCTGACCTAAAAATATGTGCCAAGCCTATTTATAGCCTCATTAAGTTTTAATCGTCGGTATTAGCACTAATAGCTACGCTAATCATTTTAATCTCAAACTTCATATTCTGAACCTAGCCATTTTTCTAGGATTTGTCATATTTTTATTATAATTTTTGCAGCACTTTGCAGGTAGGCCCTTTTACGTAGCCGGTATCAGTCCCGATGCCAGTTCTCATTATTTCGACTCCAAACTTGACATACCAGTCCTAAATATTATTCTAGGAATATTTATACACTCATTATAATTTTTCAGGATACTTCACCGGTACGCAATTATACCGAGAAGCAGAATCGGTATCTGCATTTTTCGTCAGAAAAATGACTTTCAACGTTATTAGACCCTTATATTAATTATTCAAATCTTCTCATATTTATTCTACGTCAATTATGGAATTTTCTCTTTAATCTCATATTTAATTTAATTAAATTCTTAAATTAACAGTGCGGGTTCTTACAATCGACAGAAAAGCTATTATGATAATAAGCCCAGACCGCTAGAATTTGAAGAAGGTGACCATGTCTTTGTGCAGTCATCTCCAGTTACGGGTGTTGGCCGTGCTTTGGGTGTGAGGAAGCTGAGTCCTCGATTTATTGGGCCGTATCAAATTATGAAATGAAAGGGACTAGTGGCCTATCAGCTTGCCTTGCCCCCACAGTTGTCAAATCTACACGATGTTTTTCATGTGTCGCAGTTGCGGCCTTATGTTCCGGATGAATCATATGTGGTGATACCAGATGATATTGAAATTCGGGAGAACTTGAAGACTCCCATCGGTCTTATGAAAATACTGGACCGCAGTGAAAAGAGGCTTAGAAGCAAATTCATTCCCATGTTAAAGATTCAGTGGGAAGGTCGTACGCCTGAGGAGGCTACTTGGGAACGGGAGGATGAGATTCTCCGGCTGTATCCTGAGTTAGCGGAAATGTATGACTTAATTTTGCGGACAAAATTTCAAAAAAGAGGGGTGAATATAACACCTCATATTTTTAAATGTATAATTATATGTGAAAATGTGGATTAAGGGATATGATTAGTGAAAATCCTGAAATTAGAGCAAAAATACGTAAAAAGGGTAAAATGGTAAAATACCAAACACGTAACCCTATGCAAGAAAAAATGAGTAGAAGACCTCAAATGGTAAAAATAATGCCGGAAATAGATTCAGGACGAAAAACGAGTGGATAGGCAAGTTTCGAAAAATTTGATAAATAGTGATTTTTCTGGTATAAAATACTGCGGTATAATTGTACCGATAAGCGCAAAAATATGATAAGTATTTTTTAAAATTAAAAATATGACGTGAACGAGAAAAATAAGTAGGTTATGAATTTGTGGGTTAAATCGGGTGATTTAAGAAAGTGAAATGACGTGTGGGACCCATTTAAGTGACTTAAGTGAATAAAGTGACTTGAAAATTAGATTTCTCACATTTTCTCTCTCCTCTCTTCTGCTCCCTCACGTGCTCTTCACCATGGAAATAGGGCAAGTGAGCTTCTCAAATTAAAATCTTGAGTTAGAGCCATTTTTGAGATAAACTCCCGACTACAAAGTTGTTCTCCTTGATCTTGTAAGTGACTTTCACGTAGAGTGCACCTTGTGGGGATCATTGTGTGAGGAGAAATTCTCCATACTCAGCCACGAAATTTGGAGCTTTTGGGGGGAATTTTAGTGATTTTTGGTTGATTCATTGGTTGGAGATCATCCCCTTGGACCCTAGGAAGCTATAGTGGTAAGTTTTCACACTCTCATTGAGATCATAAATTGGATGAGGGTTTTGATTATGTGTGTTGAGTTGTGATAGTTAGGAGCATTAAATGGTATACCTCCTTTGGAATTAAAAGCTTAGAATGATAAATGATGATGATTGATGCAATAAAAATTATGGTGATTTGAAAAATTGTAACTTAGGCAAATCATAAAAGTGATGGTTGAGAATTAATGGTTGGTTGTTGGTATGAATTAATTATAGGATTATGTGGTGTGTGTAAGTGTTAGATTGAATTAAAACCTTGGAGTGTAATGGCATGAAGAATTCGACCATATGAAAAGAAATAAGAAAAAATGATGTGAAAAGATGGTGAGATCGATGGTTTATGCTTTGTTGCATAAATGGTGAAAGTTAAGGATAATTTTCCTTTGTTTATGACATACAACATTTTTTCAATTACTCAAAAGTGTCCAGATTACTTTTCAGGTTTCACGAAACTAGAGATATGTATGTATTCTTTAAATGTTACATTAATTTGAAGATATAATTTTATGTGCACGTCTAAAATGGCAAAGAACATGAGAGCCACGGTAAATGGCAAAGTTTTTTTTTTTTTTTTTTTTTTTTGTATACAGGTAAATGGTAAATGGCAAAGTTAGCATCAAATAGATGCTTTTAGCTAGAATCCACATCAACATCCACAGAAGAAATTAGTATAGAGGTTAATTGGAAACAATCCATGTTGACAAATATTGTGAAATAGCATAATAGGCTTGAAGAGCATCTTTTAATGAGAAAATAAAAGAGTAATGTTTTATTAAAGTATCATATATTAAATTATTCAAAATATAATTACATCATTTTTTTTTCTTGATAAAAATATTAAAACATAGGATGAAAGAATTTTTTTTCATAGGTTTTATGACCCCATTGTGGCCGTTTTCAAAAGTATTTAACATTATTTATAACAAAATGACGTCCCAATTTGGAAAAACCGTACCATGTAGATCATCTGATGCGGTTGGTTGTGCCACTGTTTTTTAATACCCACGCATTGTGTCACGATAATAAATAAAGGAAAAAAGAATTCTTATGTTGTAGGAGAGCTCTTTTCTCATGTTAGTGAGAGTTCGTTTTGCGTACAATAATTTTTTTTGTTTTCTTTATTTTTTATGTGGGGACCCCACCATAAATTTGAGTGTGTAAGAGATTTCCTCCTCTCCAATAGCATGAGAAAAACATTGCCCATAAATAAATGTAGGAATGGACCAACCAACAATCACATAATCCAATATCAATGCACACACCATGCTGGTCATGCTCCGTAAAGAAACACCAACGAATAAGACTTTATTCTTTTTAAAATAATTTTTTTTTTCTTTTTAGAGTTACCCAACTCTAATTATCTCTTTGAGACGAGTTGGCTCCCTCCGGTATCCCCACGAGCTTCGACTCTTTGAGCCGGCTATGGGACTAATACGGAGTGCGGGGAAACAGTGATGGCTAAAGGTTCAACCCCCTCCCCAAGAATACATAAATTTATTTCTTATACATATATAAAAACTTAAATATAAAATTCATATAAATTTATATGAGAAAAAGAGAAAAAAAATTTAAATCAATATATTTTTATGTATTTATAGGACATAAAGTTTTCTCCTACAACATGAGAAATACTAAATATCAACAATATTAATAAAATTAAGAAATTAGTATTTTTATTATAAGATATAATTATATCTCTTTCACATATATAAAAATTTATAAGATTTATATTTTTTTTCACATAAGACTCACATACTTTTATGTAAATAAAAATAATTTGTTTTTTATAATACATATAAAAAATATTTTATCTCCTATATCATTCGCCTCTAAAACTAAATATTAGATATTTTGTAGAAGGAAATCAAATAGAGAAAGTGTTGGCTTCGAAAAAATCAATACCTTAGAAATCTTATCCATGAACCTCGTCAATATCAAGATGTGGACACACTAGCACACAGCTGTTAAGTCTGCAGCTGCTTCGTTTATAAGAAGTGGTTATAAAATAAATTTTTTCTTTTAATTCACACCGACTCACGTGGGCTGGCTTATCAACATAAAATAATATTTATATGAAAAAAGTATTTATATTTTTAAATGACATCATTTATATCATTTTATTTTTATAAAGAGATGTGATCCATATCTTTATTTTTATTTTTTTGTTCATTCTTTTTTTCTCCCATAATTTATCTCTCTTTTTTCACTTAAAATAATACAACCTTATCTCTTTTAAAATAATACGCAGTTTCCGTATTTATATATCACAATCTAAAGATTTTATGTAAAGCAATCATTCAATTTAAACGGTTTAAGTTTGTAAGCAATGATTTTTTAATATGAGAAGCGAAGGATTGATAAAATTTCACGAATACTTATAGAAGCTTTTCCTGGGGAAAGAATATGGGACTTGTATTTATAAGGGGAGATGTTGAAGAATCCAAAGGTGAATGAGTGACTGAAAAAGTCACATATTGGTTAAAAATAGATTAAATGAACATATAAGTGGAATGATCTATGTACCTAATACATTAAGATTTTGAATTTTATTGAAATGTTTCTAACTCAGTTAATATAGTTGCTCACTTAGCAATATATCTGATATCAACATCTATCTCTAATACATTTCTTCCGGAATTTGTAACCCGATGATCACGATTATCTGATATCACGTATAGCTAGTTTTTGTGTTGGTTTAAATTTCAATTCTCTAATCAAATTCTGTTATAATAGAATATAGGTATAAATTCTGTTGTATCACCTATAATCAAATTCTCTTATCCTCAAAGAGATTGTGGTTTGTCCCTAAACTGATGGGATATCGACATCTAATACTACTTTTTTTTTTTTTTTATATACAAAAATACAAGTATAAATAATAGTATGGGTGATGAGAAAGTATCAAAATTACACGAAAACACTTCTCCCTCTAGTTAATTTCCTCTCCTTCAATATTTTCTTTGTTTCAATAATCACCTCTAGTGAACTTTTCCCTAATCACCTATGAAACAAATAATAGTATGCAACATTAGCGTTCAATGTTTTAATAGCCAAAAGAAAAACAAAATTACATTTGCTCATCATCACCTAAACTAAACTAAATAATATTTCGAGCCCTTATTTGATTAAATATTAATTGTTGCTTCATATATAAGGCTGCCTCCTGTAATCAGATATTCACTCATAGGTGATACAACTCCATTGCTAATCTTGGCTTTGCAACTGCCACAAGTGACTCAGCAAGAAGTGTACCATCCTTGGACTCCGCAAGATTGATGCTTGATACATTGGGAGGTGCACTCCAAGTGAAGCCATGGATCAACCTAGCAAATAACATTATAGTCATTGTGGTGCCAAGCGTCACTCCAGGACAACTACGCCTTCCTGTGCTGAATGTTATGAACTTCAAATTTGGCTGTGACAAAACTACATCAGAGCCATCACTCTTGAGATGGCGTTCTGGTTTGAACTTGTGGGGCTCATTCCAAACTTTTGGGTTTCTCCCAAGACCTCTTCTGCTTAGCAATATATGACTACCTTTTGGAATCAAGTAATTGGCAACCATTGTGTCATTCATACAGGCATGGGGAACACTGAAAGGTACAATGGGATGAAGGCGAAAAGCTTCTCTTGCGCAAGCCTTCACATAGTTGAGTTTAGGAATATCTGATTCCTGGACCAGTCTATGTTTTCCAACCACATTGTCCAATTCCTCCGTAGCTCGTTGAAGCAACTCAGGCTGATTTATCATTTCTGCTAAAGCCCATTCAATTGCATTTGATGGATTATCCACCACTGCCATCATCAATTCCTACAAGAAATTTGATTAAGTATAGTAATTAAATATATATATTGTGATAAAATCACTTTATACCGGTGTAAGTTATATTTTCAATATTGGTTATTGGTCCAATTTATTTCTAATTGTTTTTATATATTAGATATGGGTTCGCTTTTTCTGCAGTTACTGCAGATAAGTTATCTGCAGTAAGTCCAATACGACGTCGTTTTGGGTTATCTGCAATAAGTTCAATATGACGTCGTTTTGGGACAGAAATCATGGTGTTTTTGTAATTTTAATTTATTCTAGGGTTATAATAATCTTTATATTTATAATTTTTTAAGATTTCAATACCAAAACGACGTTGTTTTGAGAATAAATGCAAATAACTTATCTGCATTAACTCCAGAAATATTTTTCTCATTAGATATATAAATCGTTAGATGCAAACAAATCAATTATTAAGTTTTGATGTAAAAGATTTTATTCTTATACACCAGTTTAAAAATAACATACCCCGTATAAATATAAATAATAGGAAAAGGATTAACGAGTCTTACGTCAAATTTTAACTATTCACATCTACTAGCATTTAACAACTCTAATTTAAGATGCAAGTGAAATCAAAAACTACGATTGAGAGTGTAAAATATATGTATGTCTATGTATATCTTGGAAAGTAGAAAAGTGCTCATGCATGTGACAGAGAAATGAAAAGAAAGAAGTGATGTATTACTATAATTTGAGCCTTGATTTGCTTCGATGTCAACAATGGGTCTTTCAATGAGATCATAACATCCAGCAAGTCCTCTTCATCGGTCTTTGATCCATCATTCCATTGTTTGATTCTCTCTTCAATGATGGGATCATGATACTTGTTCATGATTCTCATAGCCTTCTTTAGTTTGCTCTGATGGCCATCCAAGTCAAGTGCACTCAACCATGAGATATAATCAGAAATAGAAAAGGCATAAATGTATTTAAGCAACATGAAAATGGCATCTACATGTTCTGCTTCCTCAAAACCAGGTCCTCCATTCTTCCTACCCTTTCCGAAGTACCTTGCATTAAAAATCATTTTCCTGATCACATTACCACAGTAATGTTGTGCGACATCCCTCACATTCACAAGGCCACGATCATTCACATTTTTGCACTTGTTGTAGATGTAGAACATAAGGTTATCTGCTTCTTCAGTCCTTTTGTCTTGAAGCCATTGATGCTTCATGGGGGAGAACAAATGGTTGGCAACCATTTTCTTCATTTTCTTCCATTGTTCCCCATAGGGTACAAGAGCTGTAGTCACATAACCACTAGAGACAATATGAGTAGACATGCTTATTGGTCTTGATGCAAAATCTGCATCATGTTTTCTCAAGAATTCACATGCAATGGTGGGGCTAGTGATTGTGATTACATGGGCATTTCCTAAGCGGATACATGCAATTTCAGTGTTCATTTCTTGCATCAACTTTTGTATCCACCGAAATGCAGGCTTGTTTGCTAGCATTTCAGGAAGATTACCAACTATAGGCCATGGTTTGGGACCTGGTGGGAGCTTGGGTTTCTTGGGCTTCTGAATTAAGGGAAATCTTAAGGCTTTGGTAATGGTAAAGACAGAAATGATCATAATAAGCAAAGAAATCCAAAAGGATTGAAGGTGAAACCAAAAAAAACGAGGGTCGTAACCCATTGCATGGAAAAGGATTTTCAAACAAAAATGATGAGATGAGTTCAAGAACAGAATGCATTAAGTAAGGGACTATGGTCAATTTGAGAAAATGGAAGTCAATTTATAGGAGCTAAACCAAAAGGCAAGAGTTGCAGTACTCTATTGGTCTCAAATCCTCCGTATCCAAAAATACATAGGTTAAGTGTCAACTTGATTTCAATAATGTAACAAACAAACAAACAAACAAAAAATTGACCGACAAAAAAGTAACTTTCAGTTTATATTATTTTCATGGACATTTAATTTGAGTTATTTTAAAATGTTAAAATGGTATTATTAATAAAAAGTTAAATATTTTATAGTTATTAATTCTAATAAAAAAATATAATTTACTAAAAAATTAAATCAATAACCACTAATATTTTTCAAAAAAAATATTCTATGCATATGAATAATCTCCTTTAAGAAGTAACAGAATTATATTTCTTTTATGTGATAAAAATCTTCATCCCATTTCCCATAATGAGCCCAGTTAAAAGCTTAAGCGGCTTTCAGAAGTAACAATACCATGGTTTTTATTGGCACCATTCAAAAAAAGGGCCCAGTTGAAAGAATAAGGGGCATCCAGAAGTTAAAACGTTTTAAAGGCACCAGAAATACAGATAGCTAGTAGTTCAGTTGGGATATGGGAACTGGGCACGTGAGATGAGAATATATATTTAATCATTCTCATTATTATTTTTGAAAGAAATTTAAAAGTTTAATACTAAATCGGCCCCGCACAAAATTATCTTCTAAGAAAAATATCTGTAATTTATCTATAAAAAGAAATTACAAAGAGCCCACACAAAAGCATGGGGAAACAGGGAATTCTGCTCAACCACAAACTTCAAGCTGCGTGTGTGTCTCTGAGCGACATATCTTTCTTAACACCACTTCCTTGATGCCACTTCAGCTTGTTTCCAAGAGACCCTATTTTCCAAGTGAATTTTGCAAACATATTATGCATATTTTTTTCATATCTACTCTACGAGTCTATGTACTCCTTTCTAACATCATTAGATGATATTTTGATCTAAATATGTTGGAAACGAACAGATAAAATAAGTATAAAAAAGGATAATCATGAATTTTTTTTTGCATAATATCCTATCTCTTTATTAAAATGAGTTCATCTTTAAAATAAATAGATATGGCTGAATCTGACACATTCTCTCTCGGCCTAATGTTTGTTTGACGAAAAAATAATTGAAAGAAGTGTGTGTCATTTTAAAGGATGTAAAATTATGTCATTTTAAGAAAGAGAAAGAGATAGATAAAGAAAGAGAGAGTTGACAAAAAAATAAAAATGTGGATCCAATCTCTTTGTAAGAGTGAAATAATATAAATTGTGTCATTTAAAAAGATAAACATTTTCATCAAAATAATTTACCACAAACAATGTTATCAGCGTGGCCCACTATTGTAAACCCAATTTTTGAATATTATTTTGTCTAATCAAAACCAATGTCTCCTTCATTTTATTTTTCACATTGTTGGCGTGGGGCAAATCTTGTAAGCCCAATCACCCTCTTCGTCGAATCCAAACCAAATCTCTGTTATACATTTTAAAAAAATTACTTTCGAATTTTTTTATCTATTTTTGGAGTTTTAAAAGATAAAGTAATAAAAATTTTGATTAAAAATTTTAAAACATAAATAATTTAAATAATAAAATATAAATAAACAAGAAATGAACAAACTCACCACAATTGTTCTATGGGTGTACTAAAAAATAGAGGTGGCAAAATATATCAGAGGACTCGGTTAGTGTCGTGTTAACGTTTGACCCGTCAGTTAAATCTTTGTTAATTGATATTTTGTTACACTTATTTGTTACTCTTAATTAGTATTTTTAAGATTATTTGGACATAAATAATGATCTTTTGAGATAAATTGGATTTTTTGGCTTTTTATTGGGTTTTATTTATTTCCGTACTTAATTTCTAGCTTTATGTTATTGCAGTATTTTGATTATATCTCATTCCATATGTGTCTGATCGACCCTATTCTTATTGCGTTTTGCAGCTAATTTAAAGGGCTACAAATATTATACAGACATAAATGGCCAGTTCAGACAATATGATGGTTGAAGTTAGAGCCCAAGTTCGTCACGAGTTGTTGCAGTTTTAATTAGTTAATCAGATTTAAGTTTGTGATTGGAAACCTAATATCTATGAGGCCCAAATCCATTATTTATCTTTTATTTTCTTTTTATACTAGGAAGGTTTTGTAGAGCCTATATAAAGGCATGATTACGAGACCTTGTTAGTCAGTTTTAGTTTTCGTTAAATTGTCTCAGTTTGTGTTTTTTTTATAGTTTAGAGGTTAATAGAGTTTTCTTTTCTTTTCTATTTTGTTCTTCTTCATTTTTCCTTCTTTTTATTATGGTTTTCTACTTAGCCATGTTAGGCTAAGTGTCCTTTAATCAATCCAAGAATTAAGGATTCTGTGACTGAATCCAGAGGACATGTATTTTCCTGATCCAAATCATTTGTCTTCCCTTAACTCTGATTCGAGTTTTGCAATTGCACCAAAGGTAAGTGATTAAACGTTAGATTTAATGTTTAGGTTGATTAACCTGATGATCTTAAGTCAAACGAGCTGATACTTCGCGATTGTGCGAGTAGATGCGCCGTATTGACCAAATGCTAGGCGATCGTCTAGAGAGGAGTTCCTAAGAAATTGAAGGGATTCCAAATTGCTTAGCGTCAGCCAAGATTTGGTAATTATTTGTCTAATGATGGATGTAACACCCCGTATATATCCGGTAATGTTATCATACTATCGTATTAAGCAACGCTTAATTAAAAATGCGGAATATCTTTTTCTTTTCAATTATGATGTCATTATCATTACCAACTTGCTTATTAATCAATTAATAAAACATCGCCTGTATGTAATTGCAATAAAGCAGCTAACTGAAATACCTCATAACATAGATAATAAAAGTGTGGCTCTAGTCACGAAACTACAACAACGTAGACCGGACCATCAAACAATTTATACAACTCCAATCTAAAGTACTAACATAAAGTGTCATGGACAATCCCCATGCTCACTCAAATAAGGCAACACGCCCAACACCAGTCTCTACAACAACATAAACAAAAATAGCGGAAAACATAAACAACATCTATATCCAGTCATGGCAGCAATACAGCATAATATCATCAACTAAGCTCTGGCCTCCTGCCACCAGAGGCATCAGTCACCAAACTACTGAAACCTGAAATAAGCATTCTCCAAACGTGGGATGAGATCTCTAAACAAGAAATCTCAGTAAGGCAAGGGGTCCTCAAGGATCTTCAACCCCAAGCTCACTTACATGTGTAATATAAGTTTAAAAGCAGTTCATCAATATCATTTCTAAAACAGTGCAATGCAGCAGATAATCATGTCATGTGTGCCAATATTATTCTACTGGCCAGAGAAATGCAGGATTTACATACACCAAATACCCACACTAGTGCAAGGCGCTACTTGCATCCACCCCGGATCACCGTCTTGTATGACGCTACATAACCGTCAAGATGGAACAACACATGCATATTAAAAGCCATTACACATAAAGCTCCACAGCATTTCAAATATTCAAAGCATGTAACACAGCATGCATAAAACCACACCCCCATGGGACATGGTGGAACCATAACATGGCTAAACCGAGGACACGAAAGCTTACCTTGCAAGCTAACACCCAAAGCCAAGAGTCCACAGCTCAACGTCCAAACACAGCAGATTCACAATCTGTTATGGACCAATACTATATCAATAATAATGCACCACAAGCATATCAATTTAAGACAACACCTTTTATTACGCTTTACGTCTTAAGGCTTCTTACCAAGCCATAAGCCCTTAATCACTTAGATTCTGACTTAGATAATTAATTACAGAAGTTCAACTTCATCACACTAGGGTCCACAAACCCAAACATCAGTTCTGGATGAACAGTACGCTACTGTTCATCGCAAACCCATAATATACGGATATTCCTCGGGACCATATCCGGATATACAATATACGGATATCCAGAATCTCATATTCGGATATCTAATATCTGGATGCCTAAAACCCATATCCGGATATCACATATTCGGATAGCATATCCGGATATCCAATATCCGGATATTTCACGGGCACATATCCGGATATTTCACGACAGAATGCTGAAAATGCATTTCGTGAAGATATCCTTCCAAGGTTCCATTTTTAACACTTAATTATGTTAAAGCATGCATCTTTATACTGATTAAGGTCCACACCCCAGTTGGTTACTTGATTAACTCATTAAACATGCAAAGATCACACCTTTAACCCATTAAAACACAAGCTCAAGGTAGGTACAACTCTCCAAAGCTCAAAACAGAGGATCGATGGCTCTTGGAGCTCACCACTCTGCCTCTACAGGTTCTGGAAATAAGGTGTACGAAAATGCAACACCAAAGGTTGGTCCTTTCTTCACAAAAAAGCTTCTTTAAGCTCCAAAATGCCACCACAATGGCTCAACACTCTCAACCCCCAAATTCAGCAACCAAGGACCCTCCCAACAGAGGTAAAAACCCAGAATGATGCTCCCAACACACTCACCATAGTGTTTCCCACTCACTCAAGGTGTCTACAAGAAGAAAGTGTGAAGAAAATGGCTTCAAACCTCAAGAAAGGAGAAGAGAAGCCTATGGAACAGTGTTTCAAGGTTCTGGTCAGCCACTCTCACGCACAAAAACTGAAGTCCTAGGGTTATGTGCCAATCATAAGGCTATATATAGTGGTTTAACAATTAAACACACAGTATTAACTTTAATGGCTACGCTTAGCATTTTAATCCCAAACTCTGGATTCTTAACCTACTCAATTTTACAAGAATTATCATATTTTTCTTATAATTTTCGGAGCACCTTTCTGGTACGCGCTTTTCAAAGCCAGTACCGGTTTCTAGCACAAGTTCTCATTATTTGGACTTGGAAACTCGTTTTACAAGTCCTACATATTATTCTAGTAATTATCATGCACTTATTATATTTTTTCGGGATACTTTTTCGGTACGCATTTATACCGACTAGCAGAACCGGTATCTGCACTTTTCTTCCGAAAAGCGACTTTCAGCATTCTTAATCACTTACTATAATTATTAAAGCCTCATAATAATTATTAGGGTCAATTATGGAATCATTTTCTATTTTTTCATAATTTATTAATTAAATTCCTTAATTAACGGTGCAGGTTCTTACATCCACCCCACCTTTTTAGGATTTTGACCTCAAAATCATAAGCATACTTGGTCGAAACTCGGGGAACTGTCAGAGAAGCTCGTCCTCACGCTCCCAAGTACACTCCTCAGGAGTTCTTCCAGTCCATTGTACCTTGACCATCAGAATGATCTTGCTCCTCAGCTGCTTCTCGCCGCGATCGAGTATTTTGAGTGGTCCGACGGGAGTCTTCAGGTTCTCCTGAACCTCCACATCATCTGGTTGCACCACGTGCGAAGGATCTGCTATATACTTTCGAAGCTGAGACACGTGAAACACGTCGTGGATGTTAGCCAAGTTCGGGGGCAAGGCAAGCCGGTAGGCAACAGGTCCTACTCTACCAAGAATCTGGTATGGCTCAATATATCGCAGGCTCAGCTTCCTCACTCCGAGTGCTCGACCAACACCGGTGACAGGTGATAGTCTCACAAACACGTGCTCACCCTCACTGAACTCCAGTGGACGATGCTTGACATCATAGTAGCTCTTCTGGCGATTTTGCGCCTGCTTCAACTTTTCTCTGATCATCTGGATCTGTAAGGTGGTATCTTGGACAAAGTCCAAGCCAAAAAGCTCCTTGTCTCCAACCTCAGACCAACAAGTAGGAGTCTGACACCTCCTACCATACAGTGCCTCGTAGGACGCTATGCCCAGGCTAGCATGAAAGCTGTTGTTGTAAGAAAACTCAACCAACGGAAGGTACCTATCCCATGTCGTGCCTTGCTCCAACGTGCAAGCTCGCAATATGTCCTCCAAGGTCTGGATGGTCCTCTCAGTCTGTCCATCAGTCTGAGGGTGATAGGCGGTACTCAATCTCAACTGCGTACCAAAAGCCTCCTGCAGCGCCTCCCAGAACCGAGATGTGAACTTCGGGTCCCTATCACTGATGATACTCTCGGGCACCCCGTGAAGCCTCACAATCTCGCGAACGTAAAGCTTGGCCAACTGCTATGTAGTGAAGCTCACCTTCACTGGAAGGAAATGGGCAGACTTTGTCAATCTGTCCACAATGACTCATATCGAGTCACAGCCAACCTGAGTCTTCGGCAAACCGACAACGAAGTCCATGGAAATGCTCTCCCATTTCCACTCTGGAATCTCAAGGGGTTGAAGTTTACCAGACGGCTTCTGGTGTTCAATCTTCACCTTCTGGCAGATCAAACACTTGGACACATACACAGCTATGTCCTTCTTCATTCCTGGCCACCAGAAATTTCTCTTCAGGTCTTGGTACATCTTAGTAGCACCAGGATGAACAGTAAACTGCCCCTTATGGGCCTCCGCCATAACCTCTTCGGTCAAGGGACCTCGAGGAATCACAATACGCTTCTGAAACAACAGAAGTCCATCCTCATTCCAAGACACACCGTCTTGGTTCTTCACGTAGTCAAGACACTCTCTCTGCACTTGCGCCTCTTGAATCTTCTCCATAAGCTCATTCCTGACTCTCACAGTCTCCATCTCGAGAAGTGAACCCCCAAACAAGGTGGTCACCTTCAGATCTTGAAACTTCTCTATGAAGTCGAAATCACCCATCGTCAAACTGGATATACTCACGGATTTCTGACTCAAAGCATCAGCTACCACAATGGCCTTGCCAGGATGGTACTTCAACTCAAAGTCGTAGTCCTTCAGAAACTCCATCCATCTCCTCTGCCTCATGTTCAGCTCTTTCTGATCAAACAGATACTTCAAGCTCTTGTGATCACTGAACACCGCAAACTGCATGCCAAACAGGTAGTGCCTCTAAATCTTGAAAGCAAACACAATCGCAGCCAACTCCAAATCTTGAGTCGGGTAGTTCTCCTCATGAGGCTTCAACTGCCTCGAAGCAAAAGCAACAACTCTACCAGACTGCATCAACACACAACCCAGCCCCTTTCCAGAAGCATCACAGTAAAGCTAAAACGGCTCCTCAGGATCAGGAAGGACCAACACAGGTGAAGTAGTCAATCTCTCCTTCAACTCCTAAAAGCACGCCTCACACTCGTGAGTCTACACAAATGGAGTCTCCTTTCGGGTAAGGAGAGTCAAAGGGAGAACCATCGTGGAGAAACCCTTGATGAACCTCCGATAGTAACCTGCCAAACCTAAAAAGCTCCTCACCTCCGTAACTGTCTTGGGCCTCTCCCAATCCAGTAGGGCCTCAATCTTGTTGGGATCCACTGCAACTCCATCTGCTGAAATCACATGCCCCAGAAACTTGACTGATTTGAGCCAAAACTCACACTTAGAAGGCTTAGCATAAAGCTTTTTCTCCTTCAGCACTTGCAGAACTATCCTCAGATGCTCTGCATGCTCCTCCTCAGTCTTGGAGTAGATCAGAATATCATCAATGAAGACAATCACAAGCTGATCCAGATACGGCTGGAAAATCTTGTTCATGTAATCCATGAACACTGCCGGCGCATTGGTGAGTCCGAACGGGATCACCAAATACTCAAAGTGACCGTATCTCGAACGAAACACGGTCTTAGGGACATCCTCCGGCTTCACCCGAATCTGATGGTATCCGGACCGGAGATCAATCTTGGAATACACACAAGCACCCCTGAGCTGATCCAACAGATCATCAATCCGAGGAAGGGGATACTTGTTCTTGATTGTCACCTTGTTCAACTGCCTGTAGTCGGTACACAATCGCATTGTCCCGTCCTTCTTCTTCACAAAGATGACAGGTGCTCCCCAAGGAGACACACTCGACCGGATGAAATCTTTCACTGAAAGATCCTCAACATGCTTCTTAAGCTCGGCCAACTCTGGTGGCGACATCCGATATGGAGCTAAAGAAATCGGCCCCACACCAGGCAACAAGTCAATGAAGAACTCTATCTCCCGCTGTGGCGGAAACTCAGGAATCTCCTCAGGAAACACCTCGAGGAACTCCCCCACCACAGGAATGCCAGTGATATCCTCCTGTGTCTCACTCACCAAACCTCCCAACATGACATAACCAAATGCCCCTGCTCTCAAGGCCTTCCTAGCCTGCAGCAATGAAATATATGGCGAGGAACTAGTTGTGGAATCACACAGAGACATCACCACGCGCTTTGCACAACAATCAATCAGTGCACAATTTCTAGACAACCAATCCATGCCCAGAATAATCTCAAGGTTGGCCATCGGCAATCCTATCAGATCTACCGAGAACTCACGGCCATCCCACTGAAACGCTACATAGCGATGAACAGT
>NW_026898131.1:0-46292 GCF_033153095.1 Gastrolobium bilobum
GAAATGGAACAGAAAAAATAAAGCACACAAAAAGGGGAAAAGATAGCACAAAGTGGAAAAATTTATTAAAATTTATTATGATCCTCGTATTTGTAGTCCTTCCAATAAGAATGCAATACTTGTATTTTTTTTTTCATTTTTTCTCTCTCCAATAGAGAGAGAAAGAAAAAAAAATGGTACAAAAAAAATAAAGCACACAAAAAGGAGAAAAGATAGCACAAAGTGGAAAAATTTATTATGATCCCCGTATTTGTGGTCCTTCCAATAAGAATGCAACACTTGTATTTATTTATTTTTTATTTTTTTATTTTTTCTCTCTCCAAGAGAGAGAGAGCACAAAAAGGGAAAAGATAGCACAAAGTGGAAAAATTTATTATGATCAACGTATTTGTAGTCCTTCCAATAAGAATGCAACACTTGTATTTTTTTTTCTCTCTCCAATAGAGAGAGAAAGAAAAAAAATGGTACAAAAAAAATAAAGCACACAAAAGGGGAAAAGATAGCACAAAGTGGAAAAATTTATTATGATTCCCGTATTTGTGGTCCTTCCAATAAGAATGCAACACTTGTATTTATTTTTTTTTCTCTCTCCAATAGAGAGAAAGAAAAAAAATGGTACAAAAAAATAAAGCACACAATTGTGGTCCTTCAAATAAGAATGCAACACTTGTATTTATTTATTTTTTATTTTTTTATTTTTTCTCTCTCCGATAGAGAGAAAGAATAGAAAAGAAAAGAAAAGAAATGGTACAGAAAAAACAAACACACAAAAAGGGGAAAATATAGCACAAAGCTGAAAAATTTATTATGATCCCCGTATTTGTGGTCCTTCCAATAAGAATGGAACACTTGTATTTCATTTTTTTTCTTTTTTTTTCTCTCTAATAGAGAGAGAAAGAAAAAAAAAGAAATGGAACAGAAAAAATAAAGCACACAAAAAGGAGAAAAGATAGCACAAAGTGGAAAAATTTATTAAAAGTTGTTATGATTCTCGTATTTGTAGTCCTTCCAATAAGAATGCAACACTTGTATTTTTTTTTCTTTTTTTCTCTCTCCAATAGAGAGAGAAAGAAAAAAAATGGTACAAAAAAAATAAAGCACACAAAAAGGGGAAAAGATAGCACAAAGTGGAAAAATGTATTATGATCCCCGTATTTGTGGTCCTTCCAATAAGAATGCAACACTTGTATTTATTTATTTTTTATTTTTTTATTTTTTTTCTTTCCAACAGAGAGAAAGAAAAGAAAAGAAATGGTACAGAAAAAACAAACACACAAAAAGGGGAAAATATAGCACAAAGCTGAAAAATTTATTATGATCCCCGTATTTGTGGTCCTTCCAATAAGAATGCAACACTTATATTTATTTTTTTTATTTTTCTTTTTTTCTCTCTACAATAGAGAGAGAAAGAAAAAAAATGGTACAAAAAAATAAAGCACACAAAAAAGGGAAAAGATAGCACAAAGTGAAAAATTTATTAAAAGTTGTTATGATTCTCGTATTTGTAGTCCTTCCAATAAGAATCCAACACTTGTATTTTTTTTTTCTTTTTTTTTCTCTTTAATAGAGAGAGAAAGAAAAAAAAATGGTACAAAAAAATAAAGCACACAAAAATGGGAAAAGATAGCACAAAGTGGAAATATTTATTATGATCCCCGTATTTGTGGTCCTTCCAATAAGAATGCAACACTTGTATTTATTTTTTTTTTTTTCTTTTTTTCTCTCTCCAATAGAGAGAGAAAGAAAAAAAATGGTACAAAAAAAATAAAGCACACAAAAAGGAGAAAAGATAGTACAAAGTGGAAAAATTTATTATGATCCCCATATTTGTGGTCCTTCAAATAAGAATGCAACACTTGTATTTATTTATTTTTTATTTTTTTATTTTTTCTCTCTCCGATAGAGAGAAAGAATAGAAAAGAAAAGAAAAGAAATGGTACAGAAAAAACAAACACACAAAAAGGGGAAAATATAGCACAAAGCTGAAAAATTTATTATGATCCCCGTATTTGTGGTCCTTCCAATAAGAATGGAACACTTGTATTTTATTTTTTTTTTCTTTTTTTTTCTCTCTAATAGAGAGAGAAAGAAAAAAAAGAAATGGAACAGAAAAAATAAAGCACACAAAAAGGAGAAAAGATAGCACAAAGTGGAAAAATTTATTAAAAGTTGTTATGATTCTCGTATTTGTAGTCCTTCCAATAAGAATGCAACACTTGTATTTTTTTTCTTTTTTTCTCTCTCCAATAGAGAGAGAAAGAAAAAAAATGGTACAAAAAAAATAAAGCACACAAAAAGGGGAAAAGATAGCACAAAGTGGAAAAATGTATTATGATCCCCGTATTTGTGGTCCTTCCAATAAGAATGCAACACTTGTATTTATTTATTTTTTATTTTTTTATTTTTTTTCTTTCCATTCGAGAAAGAAATGAAAAGAAAAGAAATGGTACAGAAAAAACAAACACACAAAAAGGGGAAAATATAGCACAAAGCTGAAAAATTTATTATGATCCCCGTATTTGTGGTCCTTCCAATAAGAATGCAACACTTATATTTATTTTTTTTATTTTTCTTTTTTTCTCTCTACAATAGAGAGAGAAAGAAAAAAAATGGTACAAAAAAATAAAGCACACAAAAAAGGGAAAAGATAGCACAAAGTGAAAAATTTATTAAAAGTTGTTATGATTCTCGTATTTGTAGTCCTTCCAATAAGAATGCAACACTTGTATTTTTTTTTCCTCTCTCCAATAGAGAGAGAAAGAAAAAAAAATGGTACAAAAAAATAAAGCACACAAAAATGGGAAAAGATAGCACAAAGTGGAAAAATTTATTATGATCCCCGTATTTGTGGTCCTTCCAATAAGAATGCAACACTTGTATTTATTTTTTTTATTTTTCTTTTTTTCTCTCTCCAATAGAGGGAGAAAGAAAAAAAATGGTACAAAAAAAATAAAGCACACAAAAAGGAGAAAAGATAGTACAAAGTGGAAAAATTTATTATGATCCCCATATTTGTGGTCCTTCAAATAAGAATGCAACACTTGTATTTATTTATTTTTTATTTTTTTATTTTTTTCTCTCTCCAATAGAGAGAGAAAGAAAAGAAAAGAAAAGAAATGGTACAGAAAAAACAAACACACAAAAAGGGGAAAATATAGCACAAAGTGGAAAAATTTATTATGATCTTCGTATTTGTGGTCCTTCCAATAAGAATGCACCACTTGTATTTTTTTTTTTTTTTTTTTTCTCTCTAATAGAGAGAGAAAGAAAAAAAAAGAAATGGAACAGAAAAAATAAAGCACACAAAAAGGGGAAAAGATAGCACAAAGTGGAAAAATTTATTAAAATTTATTATGATCCTCGTATTTGTAGTCCTTCCAATAAGAATGCAACACTTGTATTTTTTTTCTTTTTTCTCCAATAGAGAGAAGAAAAAAAATGGTACAAAAAAAATAAAGCACACAAAAAGGGGAAAAGATAGCACAAAGTGGAAAAATGTATTATGATCCCCGTATTTGTGGTCCTTCCAATAAGAATGCAACACTTGTATTTATTTATTTTTTATTTTTTTATTTTTTTTCTTTCCAATAGAGAGAAAGAAAAGAAAAGAAATGGTACAGAAAAAACAAACACACAAAAAGGGGAAAATATAGCACAAAGCTGAAAAATTTATTATGATCCCCGTATTTGTGGTCCTTCCAATAAGAATGCAACACTTATATTTATTTTTTTTATTTTTCTTTTTTTCTCTCTACAATAGAGAGAAAGAAAAAAAAAGGTAAAAAAAAATAAAGCACACAAAAAAGGGAAAAGATAGCACAAAGTGAAAAAATTTACTATGATCCCCATATTTGTGGTCCTTCTAATAAGAATGCAACACTTGTATTTATTTATTTTTTATTTTTTTATTTTTTTCTCTCTCCAATAGAGAGAGAAAGAAAAGAAAAGAAAAGAAATGAATTGGTATAGAAAAAAACAAACACACAAAAAGGGGAAAATATAGCACAAAGTGGAAAAATTTATTATGATCTCCGTATTTGTGGTCCTTCAATTAAGAATGCAACACTTGTATTTATTTTTTTTTTTTTTTTTTTTTTTCTCTCTAATAGAGAGAGAGAGAAAAAAAAAGAAATGGAACAGAAAAAATAAAGCACACAAAAAGGGGAAAAGATAGCACAAAGTGGAAAAATTTATTAAAATTTATTATGATCCTCGTATTTGTAGTCCTTCCAATAAGAATGCAACACTTGTATATTTATTTTCTTTTTTTCTTTCTCCAATGGAGAGAGAAAGAAAAAAATGGTACAAAAAAATAAAGCACACAAAAAGGGGAAAAAATAGCACTCTGGAACACTTGTAATAGAGAAACAGAAAAAATAAAGCACACAAAAATGGGATAAGATAGCACAAAGTGGAAAAATTTATTAAAATTTGTTATGATCCTCGTATTTGTAGTCCTTCCAATAAGAACGCAACACTTGTATTTATTTATTTTTTTTTTCTCTCTCCAATAGAGAGAGAAAGAAAAAAAAATGGTACAAAAAAATAAAGCACACAAAAATGGGAAAAGATAGCACAAAGTGGAAATATTTATTATGATCCCCGTATTTGTGGTCCTTCCAATAAGAATGCAACACTTGTATTTATTTTTTTTTTTTTTCTTTTTTTCTCTCTCCAATAGAGAGAGAAAGAAAAAAAATGGTACAAAAAAAATAAAGCACACAAAAAGGAGAAAAGATAGTACAAAGTGGAAAAATTTATTATGATCCCCATATTTGTGGTCCTTCAAATAAGAATGCAACACTTGTATTTATTTATTTTTTATTTTTTTATTTTTTCTCTCTCCGATAGAGAGAAAGAATAGAAAAGAAAAGAAAAGAAATGGTACAGAAAAAACAAACACACAAAAAGGGGAAAATATAGCACAAAGCTGAAAAATTTATTATGATCCCCGTATTTGTGGTCCTTCCAATAAGAATGCAACACTTATATTTATTTTTTTTTATTTTTCTTTTTTTCTCTCTCCAATAGAGAGAGAAAAAAATGGTACAAAAAAAATAAAGCACACAAAAAGGGGAAAAGATAGCACAAAGTGGAAAAATTTATTATGATCCCCGTATTTGTGGTCCTTCTAATAAGAATGCAAAACTTGTATTTATTTATTTTTTATTTTTTTATTTTTTTCTCTCTCCAATAGAGAGAAAGAAAAGAAAAGAAAAGAAAAGAAAAGAAATGGTACAGAAAAAACAAACACACAAAAAGAGGAAAATATAGCACAAAGTGGAAAAATTTATTATGATCCCCGTATTTGTGGTCCTTCCAATAAGAATGAAACACTTGTATTTCTTTTTTTTTTTTTTCTCTCTAATAGAGAGAGAAAGAAAAAAAAAGAAATGGAACAGAAAAAATAAAGCACACAAAAAGGGGAAAAGATAGCACAAAGTGGAAAAATTTATTAAAATTTATTATGATCCTCGTATTTGTAGTCCTTCCAATAAGAATGCAACACTTGTATTTTTTTTTCTCTCTCCAATAGAGAGAGAAAGAAAAAAAATGGTACAAAAAAAATAAAGCACACAAAAAGGGGAAAAGATAGCACAAAGTGGAAAAATTTATTATGATCCCCGTATTTGTGGTCCTTCCAATAAGAATGCAACACTTGTATTTATTTATTTTTTATTTTTTTATTTTTTTTCTTTCCAATAGAGAGAAAGAAAAGAAAAGAAATGGTACAGAAAAAACAAACACACAAAAAGGGGAAAATATAGCACAAAGCTGAAAAATTTATTATGATCCCCGTATTTGTGGTCCTTCCAATAAGAATGCAACACTTATATTTATTTTTTTTATTTTTCTTTTTTTCTCTCTACAATAGAGAGAGAAAGAAAAAAAAATGGTACAAAAAAATAAAGCACACAAAAAAGGGAAAAGATAGCACAAAGTGAAAAAATTTACTATGATCCCCATATTTGTGGTCCTTCTAATAAGAATGCAACACTTGTATTTATTTATTTTTTATTTTTTTATTTTTTTCTCTCTCCAATAGAGAGAAAGAAAAGAAAAGAAAAGAAATGGTACAGAAAAAACAAACACACAAAAAGGGGAAAATATAGCACAAAGTGGAAAAATTTATTATGATCTCCGTATTTGTGGTCCTTCCAATAAGAATGCAACACTTGTATTTATTTATTTATTTTTTTTCTCTCTAATAGAGAGAGAAAGAAAAAAAAAGAAATGGAACAGAAAAAATAAAGCACACAAAAAGGGGAAAAGATAGCACAAAGTGGAAAAATTTATTAAAATTTATTATGATCCTCGTATTTGTAGTCCTTCCAATGAATGCAACACTTGTATATTTTTTTTTTTTTTTTTTTTTCTCTCTCCAATAGAGAGAGAAAGAAAAAAAATGGTACAAAAAAAATAAAGCACACAAAAAGGGGAAAAATAGCACAAAGTGGAAAAATTTATTATGATCCCCGTATTTGTGGTCCTTCCAATAAGAATGCAACACTTGTATTTTTTATTTTTTTTATATTTATTTTTTTCTGTCCAATAGAGAGAGAGGAAGAAAAGAAAAGAAAAGAAATGGAACAGAAAAAATAAAGCACACAAAAATGGGAAAAGATAGCACAAAGTGGAAAAATTTATTAAAAGTTGTTATGATCTCGTATTTTAGTCCTTCCAATAAGAATGCAACACTTGTATTTATTTTTTTTTCTTTTTTTTTCTCTCATAGAGAGAGAAAGAAAAAAAAAATGGTACAAAAAAATAAAGCACACAAAAAGGGGAAAAGATAGCACAAAGTGGAAAAATTTATTATGATCCCCGTATTTGTGGTCCTTCCAATAAGAATGCAACACTTGTATTTATTTTTTTTTATTTTTCTTTTTTTCTCTCTCCAATAGAGAGAGAGAGAGAAAAAAAATGGTACAAAAAAAATAAAGCACACAAAAAGGGGAAAAGATAGCACAAAGTGGAAAAATTTATTATGATCCCCGTATTTGTGGTCCTTCCAATAAGAATGCAACACTTGTATTTATTTATTTTTTATTTTTTTATTTTTTCTCTCTCCAAGAGAGAGAGAAAGAAAAGAAAAGAAAAGAAATGGTACAGAAAAAACAAACACACAAAAAGGGGAAAATATAGCACAAAGCTGAAAAATTTATTATGATCCCCGTATTTGTGGTCCTTCCAATAAGAATGCAACACTTATATTTATTTTTTTTATTTTTTTTTCTCTCTCCAATAGAGAGAGAAAAAAAAAAAATGGTACAAAAAAATAAAGCACACAAAAAGGGGAAAAGATAGCACAAAGTGGAAAAATTTATTATGATCCCCGTATTTGTGGTCCTTCTAATAAGAATGCAACACTTGTATTTATTTATTTTTTATTTTTTTATTTTTTTCTCTCTCCAGAGAGAGAAAAGAAAAGAAAAGAAATGGTACAAAAAAAATAAAGACACAAAAAGGGGAAAATATAGCACAAAGTGGAAAAATTTATTATGATCCCCGTATTTGTGGTCCTTCCAATAAGAATGCAACACTTGTATTTATTTATTTTTTATTTTTATTTTTTTTCTCTCTCCAATAGAGAGAGAAAGAAAAGAAAAGAAAAGAAATGGTACAGAAAATAAAAAAACACAAAAAGGGGAAAATATAGCACAAAGTGGAAAAATTTATTGTTATCCCCGTATTTGTGGTCCTTCCAATAAGAATGCAACACTTGTATTTATTTTTTTTTCTTTTTTTCTCTCTCCCATAGAGCGAGAAAGAGAAAAAAAAAGAAATAAATGGTACAAAAAAAATAAAGCACACAAAAAAGGGAAAAGATAGCACAAAGTGAAAAATTTACTATGATCCCCATATTTGTGGTCCTTCTAATAAGAATGCAACACTTGTATTTATTTATTGTTTATTTTTTTAATTTTTTCTCTCTCCAATAGAGAGAAAGAGAAGAAAAGAAAAGAAATGGTACAGAAAAAACAAACACACAAAAAGGGGAAAATATAGCACAAAGTGGAAAAATTTATTATGATCCCCGTATTTGTGGTCCTTCCAATAAGAATGCAACACTTGTATTTATTTTTTTTTCCTATTTTTTTTCTCTCCAATAGAGAGAGAAAGAAAAAAAAAGAAATGGAATAGAAAAAATAAAGCACACAAAAAGGGGAAAAGATAGCACAAAGTGGAAAAATTTATTAAAATTTATTATGATCCTCGTATTTGTGGTCCTTCCAATAAGAATGCAACACTTGTATAGCACAAAGAAAAATTTTTTTTTTTTTCTCCAATAAGAATGCACACATGGAACAGAAAAAATAAAGCACACAACAAGGGGAAAAGATAGCACAAAGTGGAAAAATTTATTATGATCCTCGTATTTGTAGTCCTTCCAATAAGAATGCAACACTTTTATTTTTTTTTCTTTTTTTTCTCTCTCCAATAGAGAGAGAAAGAAAAAAAAAATGGTACAAAAAAATAAAGCACACAAAAATGGGAAAAGATAGCACAAAGTGGAAAAATTTATTATGATCCCCGGATTTGTGGTCCTTCCAATAAGAATGCAACACTTGTATTTTTTTTTTCTTTTTTCCTCTCTCCAATAGAGAGAGAAAGAAAAAAAATGGTACAAAAAAATAAAGCACACAAAAAGGAGAAAAGATAGTACAAAGTGGAAAAATTTATTATGATCCCCATATTTGTGGTCCTTCAAATAAGAATGCAACACTTGTATTTATTTATTTTTTATTTTTTTATTTTTTCTCTCTCCGATAGAGAGAAAGAATAGAAAAGAAAAGAAAAGAAATGGTACAGAAAAAACAAACACACAAAAAGGGGAAAATATAGCACAAAGCTGAAAAATTTATTATGATCCCCGTATTTGTGGTCCTTCCAATAAGAATGCAACACTTATATTTATTTTTTTTATTTTTCTTTTTTTCTCTCTCCAATTGAGAGAGAAAAAAAAATGGTACAAAAAAAATAAAGCACACAAAAAGGGGAAAAGATAGCACAAAGTGGAAAAATTTATTATGATCCCCGTATTTGTGGTCCTTCTAATAAGAATGCAAAACTTGTATTTATTTATTTTTTATTTTTTTATTTTTTTCTCTCTCCAATAGAGAGAGAAAAGAAAAGAAAAGAAAAGAAAAGAAATGGTACAGAAAAAACAAACACACAAAAAGAGGAAAATATAGCACAAAGTGGAAAAATTTATTATGATCCCCGTATTTGTGGTCCTTCCAATAAGAATGAAACACTTGTATTTCTTTTTTTTTCTTTTTTTTTCTCTCTAATAGAGAGAGAAAGAAAAAAAAAGAAATGGAACAGAAAAAATAAAGCACACAAAAAGGGGAAAAGATAGCACAAAGTGGAAAAATTTATTAAAATTTATTATGATCCTCGTATTTGTAGTCCTTCCAATAAGAATGCAACACTTGTATTTTTTTTTCTTTTTTTTCTCTCTCCAATAGAGAGAGAAAGAAAAAAAATGGTACAAAAAAAATAAAGCACACAAAAAGGGGAAAAGATAGCACAAAGTGGAAAAATGTATTATGATCCCCGTATTTGTGGTCCTTCCAATAAGAATGCAACACTTGTATTTATTTATTTTTTATTTTTTTATTTTTTTTCTTTCCAATAGAGAGAAAGAAAAGAAAAGAAATGGTACAGAAAAAACAAACACACAAAAAGGGGAAAATATAGCACAAAGCTGAAAAATTTATTATGATCCCCGTATTTGTGGTCCTTCCAATAAGAATGCAACACTTATATTTATTTTTTTTATTTTTTTTTTTTCTCTCTACAATAGAGAGAGAAAGAAAAAAAATGGTACAAAAAAATAAAGCACACAAAAAAGGGAAAAGATAGCACAAAGTGAAAAAATTTACTATGATCCCCATATTTGTGGTCCTTCTAATAAGAATGCAACACTTGTATTTTTTTATTTTTTATTTTTTTATTTTTTTCTCTCTCCAATAGAGAGAAAGAAAAGAAAAGAAAAGAAAAGAAATGGTACAGAAAAAACAAACACACAAAAAGGGGAAAATATAGCACAAAGTGGAAAAATTTATTATGATCTCCGTATTTGTGGTCCTTCCAATAAGAATGCAACACTTGTATTTATTTATTTTTTTCTTTTTTTTCTCTCTAATAGAGAGAGAAAGAAAAAAAAAGAAATGGAACAGAAAAAATAAAGCACACAAAAAGGGGAAAAGATAGCACAAAGTGGAAAAATTTATTAAAATTTATTATGATCCTCGTATTTGTAGTCCTTCCAATAAGAATGCAACACTTGTATTTTTTTTTCTTTTTTTCTCTCTCCAATAGAGAGAGAAAGAAAAAAAATGGTACAAAAAAAATAAAGCACACAAAAAGGGGAAAAGATAGCACAAAGTGGAAAAATTTATTATGATCCCCGTATTTGTGGTCCTTCCAATAAGAATGCAACACTTGTATTTATTTATTTTTTATTTTTTTATTTTTTTTCTCTCCAATAGAGAGAAAGAAAAGAAAAGAAATGGTATAGAAAAAACAAACACACAAAAAGGGGAAAATATAGCACAAAGCTGAAAAATTTATTATGATCCCCGTATTTGTGGTCCTTCCAATAAGAATGCAACACTTATATTTATTTTTTTTATTTTTCTTTTTTTCTCTCTACAATAGAGAGAGAAAGAAAAAAAAATGGTACAAAAAAATAAAGCACAGGAAAAGATAGCACAAAGTGGAAAAATTTATTATGATCCCCGTATTTGTGGTCCTTCCAATAAGAATGGAACACTTGTATTTCATTTTTTTTTCTTTTTTTTCTCTCTAATAGAGAGAGAAAGAAAAAAAAAGAAATGGAACAGAAAAAATAAAGCACACAAAAAGGAGAAAAGATAGCACAAAGTGGAAAAATTTATTAAAAGTTGTTATGATTCTCGTATTTGTAGTCCTTCCAATAAGAATGCAACACTTATATTTTTTTTCTTTTTTTCTCTCTCCAATAGAGAGAGAAAGAAAAAAAAATGGTACAAAAAAATAAAGCACACAAAAATGGGAAAAGATAGCACAAAGTGGAAATATTTATTATGATCCCCGTATTTGTGGTCCTTCCAATAAGAATGCAACACTTGTATTTATTTTTTTTATTTTTCTTTTTTTCTCTCTCCAATAGAGAGAGAAAGAAAAAAAATGGTACAAAAAAAATAAAGCACACAAAAAGGGAAAAGATAGTACAAAGTGGAAAAATTTATTATGATCCCCATATTTGTGGTCCTTCAAATAAGAATGCAACACTTGTATTTATTTATTTTTTATTTTTTTATTTTTTCTCTCTCCGATAGAGAGAAAGAATAGAAAAGAAAAGAAAAGAAATGGTACAGAAAAAACAAACACACAAAAAGGGGAAAATATAGCACAAAGCTGAAAAATTTATTATGATCCCCGTATTTGTGGTCCTTCCAATAAGAATGCAACACTTATATTTATTTGTTTTATTTTTCTTTTTTTCTCTCTCCAATAGAGAGAGAAAGAAAAAAAATGGTACAAAAAAAATAAAGCACACAAAAAGGGGAAAAGATAGCATAAAGTGGAAAAATTTATTATGATCCCCGTATTTGTGGTCCTTCTAATAAGAATGCAAAACTTGTATTTATTTATTTTTTATTTTTTTATTTTTTTCTCTCTCCAATAGAGAGATAGAAAAGAAAAGAAAAGAAAAGAAAAGAAATGGTGCAGAAAAAACAAACACACAAAAAGAGGAAAATATAGCACAAAGTGGAAAAATTTATTATGATCCCCGTATTTGTGGTCCTTCCAATAAGAATGAAACACTTGTATTTATTTTTTTTTTTTTTTTCTCTCTAATAGAGAGAGAAAGAAAAAAAAAGAAATGGAACAGAAAAAATAAAGCACACAAAAAGGGGAAAAGATAGCACAAAGTGGAAAAATTTATTAAAATTTATTATGATCCTCGTATTTGTAGTCCTTCCAATAAGAATGCAACACTTGTATTTTTTTTTTTCTTTTTTTTCTCTCTCCAATAGAGAGAGAAAGAAAAAAAATGGTACAAAAAAAATAAAGCACACAAAAAGGGGAAAAGATAGCACAAAGTGGAAAAATGTATTATGATCCCCGTATTTGTGGTCCTTCCAATAAGAATGCAACACTTGTATTTATTTATTTTTTATTTTTTATTTTTTTTCTCTCCAATAGAGAGAAAGAAAAGAAAAGAAATGGTACAGAAAAAACAAACACACAAAAAGGGGAAAATATAGCACAAAGCTGAAAAATTTATTATGATCCCCGTATTTGTGGTCCTTCCAATAAGAATGCAACACTTATATTTATTTTTTTTTTTCTTTTTTTCTCTCTACAATAGAGAGAGAAAGAAAAAAAAATGGTACAAAAAAATAAAGCACACAAAAAAGGGAAAAGATAGCACAAAGTGAAAAAATTTACTATGATCCCCATATTTGTGGTCCTTCTAATAAGAATGCAACACTTGTATTTATTTATTTTTTATTTTTTATTTTTTTTTTTTTTCTCTCTCCAATAGAGAGAAAGAAAAGAAAAGAAAAGAAATGGTACAGAAAAAACAAACACACAAAAAGGGGAAAATATAGCACAAAGTGGAAAAATTTATTATGATCTCCGTATTTGTGGTCCTTCCAATAAGAATGCAACACTTGTATTTATTTTTTTTTTTTCTTTTTTTTTCTCTCTAATAGTGAGAGAAAGAAAAAAAAAGAAATGGAACAGAAAAAATAAAGCACACAAAAAGGGGAAAAGATAGCACAAAGTGGAAAAATTTATTAAAATTTATTATGATCCTCGTATTTGTAGTCCTTCCAATAAGAATGCAACACTTGTATATTTTTTTACTTTTTTTCTTTCTCCAATAGAGAGAGAAAGAAAAAAATGGTACAAAAAAAATAAAGCACACAAAAAGGGGGAAAAATAACACAAAGTGGAAAAATTTATTATGATCCCCGTATTTGAGGTCCTTCCAATAAGAATGCAACACTTGTATTTATTTATTTTTTATTTTTTTTATTTTTTTCTCTCTCCAATAGAGAGAGAGAGAAAAAAAAATGGTACAGAAAAAATAAAAACACACAAAAGGGGAAAATATAGCACAAAGTGGAAAAATTTATTATGATCCCCTTATTTGTGGTCCTTCCAATAAGAATGCAACACTTGTATTTATTTATTTTTTCCAATAGAGAGAGAGAGAAAAAAAAAAATGGTACAGAAAAAATAAAGCACACAAAAGGGGAAAATATAGCACAAAGTGGAAAAATTTATTATGATCCCCGTATTTGTGGTCCTTCCAATAAGAATGCAACACTTGTATTTCTTTTTTTTTTTTTTTTTTTTCTCTCTCCAATAGAGAGAGAAAAAAAAATGGTACAAAAAAAATAAAGCACACAAAAAGGGGAAAAGATAGCACAAAGTGGAAAAATGTATTATGATCCCCGTATTTGTGGTCCTTCCAATAAGAATGCAACACTTGTATTTATTTATTTTTTATTTTTTTATTTTTTTTCTTTCCAATAGAGAGAAAGAAAAGAAAAGAAATGGTACAGAAAAAACAAACACACAAAAAGGGGAAAATATAGCACAAAGCTGAAAAATTTATTATGATCCCCGTATTTGTGGTCCTTCCAATAAGAATGCAACACTTATGTTTATTTTTTTTTTTTTCTTTTTTTTTCTCTCTACAATAGAGAGAGAAAGAAAAAAAAATGGTACAAAAAAATAAAGCACACAAAAAAGGGAAAAGATAGCACAAAGTGAAAAAATTTACTATGATCCCCATATTTGTGGTCCTTCTAATAAGAATGCAACACTTGTATTTATTTATTTTTTATTTTTTTATTTTTTTCTCTCTCCAATAGAGAGAAAGAAAAGAAAAGAAAAGAAATGGTACAGAAAAAACAAACACACAAAAAGGGGAAAATATAGCACAAAGTGGAAAAATTTATTATGATCTCCGTATTTGTGGTCCTTCCATTAAGAATGCAACACTTGTATTTATTTTTTTTTTCTTTGTTTTTTCTCTCTAATAGAGAGAGAGAGAGAAAAAAAAAGAAATGGAACAGAAAAAATAAAGCACACAAAAAGGGGAAAAGATAGCACAAAGTGGAAAAATTTATTAAAATTTATTATGATCCTCGTATTTGTAGTCCTTCCAATAAGAATGCAACACTTGTATATTTTTTTACTTTTTTTTCTTTCTCCAATAGAGAGAGAAAGAAAAAAATGGTACAAAAAAAATAAAGCACACAAAAAGGGGGAAAAATAACACAAAGTGGAAAAATTTATTATGATCCCCGTATTTGAGGTCCTTCCAATAAGAATGCAACACTTGTATTTATTTTTTTTTATTTTTTTTTTTTTTTCTCTCTCCAAAGAGAGAGAGAAAGAAAAGAAAAGAAAAGAAATGGTACAGAAAAAATAAAAACACACAAAAGGGGAAAATATAGCACAAAGTGGAAAAATTTATTATGATCCCCTTATTTGTGGTCCTTCCAATAAGAATGCAACACTTGTATTTATTTATTTTTCTTTTTTTGTCTCTCCAATAGAGAGAGAAAGAAAAAAAAATGGTACAGAAAAAATAAAGCACACAAAAGGGAAAATATAGCACAAAGTGGAAAAATTTATTATGATCCCCGTATTTGTGGTCCTTCCAATAAGAATGCAACACTTGTATTTCTTTTTTCTTTTTCTTTTTTTCTTTTTTCTCTCTCCAATAGAGAGAGAAAAAAAAAGAAATGGAACAGAAAAAATAAAGCACACAAAAAGGGGAAAAGAAAGCACAAAGTGGAAAAATTTATTAAAATTTGTTATGATCCTCGTATTTGTAGTCCTTCCAATAAGAATGCAACACTTGTATTTTTTTTTTTTCTCTCTCCAATAGAGAGAGAAAGAAAAAAAAATGGTACAAAAAAATAAAGCACACAAAAATGGGAAAAGATAGCACAAAGTGGAAAAATTTATTATGATCCCCGTATTTGTGGTCCTTCCAATAAGAATGCAACACTTGTATTTATTTTTTTTATTTTTCTTTTTTTCTCTCTCCAATAGAGAGAGAAAGAAAAAAAATGGTACAAAAAAATAAAGCACACAAAAAGGAGAAAAGATAGTACAAAGTGGAAAAATTTATTATGATCCCCATATTTGTGGTCCTTCAAATAAGAATGCAACACTTGTATTTATTTTTTTTATTTTTTTTATTTTTTCTCTCTCCGATAGAGAGAAAGAATAGAAAAGAAAAGAAAAGAAATGGTACAGAAAAAACAAACACACAAAAAGGGGAAAATATAGCACAAAGCTGAAAAATTTATTATGATCCCCGTATTTGTGGTCCTTCCAATAAGAATGCAACACTTATATTTATTTTTTTTATTTTTCTTTTTTTCTCTCTCCAATAGAGAGAGAAAGAAAAAAAAATGGTACAAAAAAAATAAAGCACACAAAAAGGGGAAAAGATAGCACAAAGTGGAAAAATTTATTATGATCCCCGTATTTGTGGTCCTTCTAATAAGAATGCAAAACTTGTATTTATTTATTTTTTATTTTTTTATTTTTTTCTCTCTCCAATAGTGAGAAAGAAAAGAAAAGAAAAGAAATGGTACAGAAAAAACAAACACACAAAAAGAGGAAAATATAGCACAAAGTGGAAAAATTTATTATGATCCCCGTATTTGTGGTCCTTCCAATAAGAATGAAACACTTGTATTTATTTTTTTATTTTTTTTTCTCTGCAATAGAGAGAGAGAAAGAAAAGAAAAAAAAGAAATGGAACAGAAAAAATAAAGCACACAAAAAGGGGAAAAGATAGCACAAAGTGGAAAAATTTATTAAAATTTATTATGATCCTCGTATTTGTAGTCCTTCCAATAAGAATGCAACACTTGTATTTTTTTTTTCTTTTTTTTTCTCTCCAATAGGGAGAGAAAGAAAAAAAATGGTACAAAAAAAATAAAGCACACAAAAAGGGGGAAAAATAGCACAAAGTGGAAAAATTTATTATGATCCCCGTATTTGTGGTCCTTCCAATAAGAATGCAACACTTGTATTTATTTATTTTTCTTTTTTTTTTTTTTTCTCTCTCCAATAGAGAGAGAGAAAGAAAAGAAATGGAAAGAAAAAATAAAGCACACAAAAAGGGGAAAAGATAGCACAAAGTGGAAAAATTTATTAAAATTTATTATGATCCTCGTATTTGTAGTCCTTCCAATAAGAATGCAACACTTGTATTTTTTTTTTTTTTTTTTTTCTTTCTCCATTAGAGAGAGAAAGAAAAAATGGTACAAAAAAAATAAAGCACACAAAAAGGGGGAAAAATAGCACAAAGTGGAAAAATTTATTATGATCCCCGTATTTGAGGTCCTTCCAATAAGAATGCAACACTTGTATTTATTTATTTTTTATTTTTTTATTTTTTTCTCTCTCCAATAGAGAGAGAGAAAGAAAAGAAAAGAAAAGAAAAGAAATGGTACAGAAAAAATAAAAACACACAAAAGGGGAAAATATAGCACAAAGTGGAAAAATTTATTATGATCCCCTTATTTGTGGTCCTTCCAATAAGAATGCAACACTTGTATTTATTTATTTTTCTTTTTTGTCTCTCCAATAGAGAGAGAAAGAAAAAAAAATGGTACAGAAAAAATAAAGCACACAAAAGGGGGAAAAGATAGCAGAAAGTGGAAAAATTTATTATGATCCCCGTATTTGTGGTCCTTCCAATAAGAATGCAACACTTGTATTTCTTTTTTTTTTCTTTTTTTTTTTCTCTCTAATAGAGAGAGAAAGAAAAAAAAAGAAATGGAACAGAAAAAATAAAGCACACAAAAAGGGGAAAAGAAAGCACAAAGTGGAAAAATTTATTAAAATTTGTTATGATCCTCGTATTTGTAGTCCTTCCAATAAGAATGCAACACTTGTATTTTTTTTTTCTTTTTTTTTCTCTCTCCAATAGAGAGAGAAAGAAAAAAAAATGGTACAAAAAAATAAAGCACACAAAAAGGGGAAAAGATAGCACAAAGTGGAAAAATTTATTATGATCCCCGTATTTGTGGTCCTTCCAATAAGAATGCAACACTTGTATTTATTTATTTTTTTTTATTTTTTCTTTTATCTCTCTCCAATAGAGAGAGAGAAAGAAAAAAAATGGTAAAAAAAAATAAAGCACACAAAAAGGAAAAAAGATAGCACAAAGTGGAAAAATTTATTATGATCCCCATATTTGTGGTCCTTCAAATAAGAATGCAACACTTGTATTTATTTATTTTTTATTTTTTTATTTTTTCTCTCTCCGATAGAGAGAAAGAATAGAAAAGAAATGGTACAGAAAAAACAAACACACAAAAAGGGGAAAATATAGCACAAAGCTGAAAAATTTATTATGATCCCCGTATTTGTGGTCCTTCCAATAAGAATGCAACACTTATATTTATTTTTTTTATTTTTTTTTTTTCTCTCTCCAAGAGAGAGAGAGAGAAAAAAAATGGTACAAAAAAAAACAAAAAGGGGAAAAGATAGCACAAAGTGGAAAAATTTATTATGATCCCCGTATTTGTGGTCCTTCCAATAAGAATGCAACACTTGTATTTATTTTTTTTTATTTTTTTATTTTTTTTCTCTCCAATAGAGAGAGAGAAAGAAAGAAAAAGAAAAGAAATGGTACAAAAAAATAAAGCACACAAAAAGGGGAAAATATAGCACAAAGTGGAAAAATTTATTATGATCCCCGTATTTGTGGTCCTTCCAATAAGAATGCAACACTTGTATTTATTTTTTTTTTTTTTTTTTTTTCTCTCCAATAGAGAGAGAAAAAAAAAGAAATGGTACAGAAAAAATAAAGCACACAAAAAGGGGAAAATATAGCACAAAGTGGAAAAATTTATTATGATCCCCGTATTTGTGGTCCTTCCAATAAGAATGCAACACTTGTATTTATTTATTTTTTTTTTATTTTTTATTGTTTTCTCTCTCCAATAGAGAGAAAGAAAAAGAAAAGAAAAGAAATGGTACAGAAAAAATAAAACACACAAAAAGGGGAAAAGATAGCACAAAGTGGAAAAATTTATTATGATCCCCGTATTTGTGGTCCTTCCAATAAGAATGCAACACTTGTATTTTTTTTTTTTTTTTTTTTTTTTTCTCTCTAAGAGAGAGAGAAAGAAAAAAAGAAATGGTACAAAAAAAATAAAGCACACAAAAAGGGGAAAATATAGCACAAAGTGGAAAAATTTAAAAAATAAAGCACACAGAAGAGAGAGAGAAAGAAAAAAAAAATGGTACAAAAAAATAAAGCACACAAAAAGGGGAAAATATAGCACAAAGTGGAAAAATTTATTATTATCCCCGTATTTGTGGTCCTTCCAATAAGAATGCAACACTTGTATTTATTTATTTTTTATTTTTTTCTCTCTCCAAGAGAGAGAGAGAAAGAAAAGAAAATTTGTGGGGCAACACTTGTATTTATTTTTTTTCTTTTTTTTTCTCTCCAATAGAGAGAAAGAAAGAAACAGAAAAATAAAGCACACAAAAATGGGGTGCAGAAAAAATAAAGATACAGAAAAAACAAACACACAAAAAGGGGAAAATATAGCACAAAGCTGAAAAATTTATTATGATCCCCGTATTTGTGGTCCTTCCAATAAGAATGCAACACTTATATTTTTTTTTTTTTTTTCTTTTTTTCTCTCCAATAGAGAGAGAAAGAAAAAAAATGGTACAAAAAAATAAAGCACACAAAAAGGGGAAAAGATAGCACAAAGTGGAAAAATTTATTATGATCCCCGTATTTGTGGTCCTTCTAATAAGAATGCAACACTTGTATTTATTTATTTTTTATTTTTTTATTTTTTTCTCTCTCCAATAAAGAGAACGAAAGAAAAGAAAAGAAAAGAAATGGTACAGAAAAAACAAAAACACACAACAAGGGGAAAATATAGCACAAAGTGGAAAAATTTATTATGATCCCCGTATTTGTGGTCCTTCCAATAAGAATGCAACACTTGTATTTTTTTTTTCTTTTTTTTTTCTCTCCAATAGAGAGAGAAAAAAAAGAAAGAAATGGTAAAGAAAAATAAAGCACACAAAAAGGGGAAAATATAGCACAAAGTGGAAAAAAAATAAATAAGAATGCAACACACACAAAAAGGAGAAAAATAAAGCACACAAAAAGGGGAAAGATAGCACAAAGTGGAAAAATTTATTATGATCCCCTTATTTGTGGTCCTTCCAATAAGAATGCAACACTTGTATTTATTTTTTTTCTTTTTTTTTCTCTCCAATAGAGAGAGAAAAAAAAAGAAAGAAATGGTACAGAAAAATAAAGCACACAAAAAGGGGAAAGATAGCACAAAGTGGAAAAATTTATTATGATCCCCTTATTTGTGGTCCTTCCAATAAGAATGCAACACTTGTATTTATTTTTTTTTTTATTTTTTCTCTCTCCAATAGAGAGAAAGAAAAAAAAATGGTACAAAAAAAATAAAGCACACAAAAAGGAGAAAAGATAGCACAAAGTGGAAAAATTTATTATGATCCCCGTATTTGTGGTCCTTCCAATAAGAATGCAACACTTGTATTTATTTATTTTTTATTTTTTTATTTTTTTCTCTCTCCAATAGAGAGAAAGAAAAGAAAAGAAATGATACAGAAAAAACAAACACTCAAAAAGGGGAAAATATAGCACAAAGCTGAAAAATTTATTATGATCCCCGTATTTGTGGTCCTTCCAATAAGAATGCAACACTTATATTTTTTTATTTCTTTTTTCTTTTTTTCTCTCTCCAATAGAGAGAGAAAGAAAAAAAATGGTACAAAAAAATAAAGCACACAAAAAGGGGAAAGATAGCACAAAGTGGAAAAATTTATTATGATCCCCGTATTTGTGGTCCTTCTAATAAGAATGCAACACTTGTATTTATTTATTTTTTATTTTTTTATTTTTTTCTCTCTCCAATAAAGAGAACGAAAGAAAAGAAAAGAAAAGAAATGGTACAGAAAAAACAAAAACACACAACAAGGGGAAAATATAGCACAAAGTGGAAAAATTTGTTATGATCCCCGTATTTGTGGTCCTTCCAATAAGAATGCAACACTTGTATTTATTTATTTTTTCTTTTTTTCTTTTTTTCTCTCTCCAATAGAGAGAGAAAGAAAAAAAAAGAAATGGTACAGAAAAAATAAAGCACACAAAAAGGGGAAAAGATAGCACAAAGTGAAAAAATTTATTAACATACCCGTATTTGTAGTCCTTCCAATAAGAATGCAACACTTGTATTTATTTATTTTTTATTTTTTTATTTTTTTCTCTCTCCAATAGAGAGAGAGAGAAACAAAATAAAAGAAAAGAAATGGTACAGAAAAAATAAAAACACACAAAAGGGGAAAATATAGCACAAAGTGGAAAAATTTATTATGATCCCCTTATTTGTGGTCCTTCCAATAAGAATGCAACACTTGTATTTATTTTTTTTTCTTTTTTTTTCTCTCCAATAGAGAGAGAAAAAGAAAGAAAGAAATGGTACAGAAAAATAAAGCACACAAAAAGGGGAAAATATAGCACAAAGTGGAAAAATTTATTATGATCTCCGTATTTGTGGTACTTCCAATAAGAATGCAACACTTGTATTTTTTATTTTTTTTATTTTTTATTTTTTTCTCTCTCCAATAGAGAGAGAGAAAGAAAAGAAAAGAAAAGAAATGGTACACAAAAAATAAAAACACACAAAAAGGGGAAAATATAGCAGAAAGTGGAAAAATTTATTATGATCCCCGTATTTGTGGTCCTTCCAATAAGAATGCAACACTTGTATTTTTTATTTTTTTATTTTTTATTTTTTTCTCTCTCCAATAGAGAGAGAGAAAGAAAAGAAAAGAAAAGAAATGGTACACAAAAAATAAAAACACACAAAAAGGGGAAAATATAGCACAAAGTGGAAAAATTTATTATGATCCCCGTATTTGTGGTCCTTCCAATAAGAATGCAACACTTGTATTTATTTATTTCTTTTTTCTTTTTTTCTCTCTCCAATAGAGAGAGAGAAAGAAAAGAAAAGAAAAGAAAAGAAATGGTACAGAAAAAATAAAAACACACAAAAGGGGAAAATATAGCACAAAGTGGAAAAATTTATTATGATCCCCTTATTTGTGGTCCTTCCAATAAGAATGCAACACTTGTATTTATTTTTTTTCTTTTTTTTCTCTCCAATAGAGAGAGAAAAAAAAAGAAAGAAATGGTACAGAAAAAATAAAGCGCACAAAAAGGGGAAAATATAGCACAAAGTGGAAAAATTTATTATGATCCCCGTATTTGTGGTACTTCCAAAAAGAATGCAACACTTGTATTTTTTATTTATTTATTTTTTATTTTTTTCTCTCTCCAATAGAGAGAGAGAAAGAAAAGAAAAGAAAAGAAATGGTACAGAAAAAATAAAAACACACAAAAAGGGGAAAATATAGCACAAAGTGGAAAAATTTATTATGATCCCCGTATTTGTGGTCCTTCCAATAAGAATGCAACACTTGTATTTATTTTTTTTATTTTTTTTCTCTCTCCAATAGAGAGAAAGAAAAAAAAATGGTACAAAAAAAATAAAGCACACAAAAAGGAGAAAAGATAGCACAAAGTGGAAAAATTTATTATGATCCCTGTATTTGTGGTCCTTCCAATAAGAATGCAACACTTGTATTTATTTATTTTTATGTTTTTATTTTTTTCGCTCTCCAATAGAGAGAAAGAAAAGAAAAGAAATGATACAGAAAAAACAAACACACAAAAAGGGGAAAATATAGCACAAAGCTGAAAAATTTATTATGATCCCCGTATTTGTGGTCCTTCCAATAAGAATGCAACACTTGTATTTATTTTTTTTGTTTTTCTTTTTTTCTCTCTCCAACAGAGAGAGAGAAAGAAAAGAAAAGAAATGGTACAGAAAAAATAAAAACACACAAAAGGGGAAAATATAGCACAAAGTGGAAAAATTTATTATGATCCCCTTATTTGTGGTCCTTCCAATAAGAATGCAACACTTGTATATATTTTTTTTCTTTTTTTTTCTCTCCAATAGAGAGATAAAAAGAAAGAAAGAAATGGTACAGAAAAAATAAAGCACACAAAAAGGGGAAAATATAGCACAAAGTGGAAAAATTTATTATGATCCCTGTATTTGTGGTACTTCCAATAAGAATGCAACACTTGTATTTTTTATTTATTTATTTTTTATTTTTTTCTCTCTCCAATAGAGAGAGAAAGAAAAGAAAAGAAAAGAAATGGTACAGAAAAAATAAAAACACACAAAAGGGGAAAATATAGCACAAAGTGGAAAAATTTATTATGATCCCCTTATTTGTGGTCCTTCCAATAAGAATGCAACACTTGTATTTTTTTTTTTTTTTTTTTCTCTCAAATAGAGAGAGAAAAAAAAAGAAAGAAATGGTACAGAAAAAATAAAGCACACAAAAAGGGGAAAATATAGCACAAAGTGGAAAAATTTATTATGATCCCCGTATTTGTGGTACTTCCAATAAGAATGCAACACTTGTATTTTTTATTTATTTATTTTTTTTTTTCTCTCTCCAATAGAGAGAGAAAGAAAAGAAAAGAAAAGAAATGGTACAGAAAAAATAAAAACACACAAAAAGGGGAAAATATAGCACAAAGTGGAAAAATTTATTATGATCCCCGTATTTGTGGTCCTTCCAATAAGAATGCAACACTTGTATTTATTTATTTTTATTTTTTTATTTTTTTCTCTCTCCAATAGAGAGAAAGAAAAGAAAAGAAATGATACAGAAAAAACAAACACACAAAAAGGGGAAAATATAGCACAAAGCTGAAAAATTTATTATGATCCCCGTATTTGTGGTCCTTCCAATAAGAATACAACACTTATATTTTTTATTTCTTTTTTCTTTTTTTCTCTCTCCAATAGAGGGAGAGAAAGAAAAGAAAAGAAAAGAAAAGAAATGGTACAGAAAAAATAAAAACACACAAAAGGGGAAAATATAGCACAAAGTGGAAAAATTTATTATGATCCCCTTATTTGTGGTCCTTCCAATAAGAATGCAACACTTGTATTTATTTTTTTTCTTTTTTTTTCTCTCCAATAGAGAGAGAGAGAAAAAAAAGAAAGAAATGGTACAGAAAAAATAAAAACACAAAAAGGGGAAAATATAGCACAAAGTGGAAAAATTTATTATGATCCCCGTATTTGTGGTACTTCCAATAAGAATGCAACACTTGTATTTTTTATATTTTTATTTTTTATTTTTTTCTCTCTCCAATAGAGAGAGAGAGAAAGAAAAGAAAAGAAAAGAAATGGTACAGAAAAAATAAAAACACACAAAGGGGAAAATATAGCACAAAGTGGAAAAATTTATTATGATCCCCTTATTTGTGGTCCTTCCAATAAGAATGCAACACTTGTATTTATTTATTTTTTTTTTTTCTCTCTCCAATAGAGATAAAAAAAAAATGGTACAAAAAAAATAAAGCACACAAAAAGGAGAAAAGATAGCACAAAGTGGAAAAATTTATTATGATCCCCGTATTTGTGGTCCTTCCAATAAGAATGCAACACTTGTATTTTTAATTTTTTTTTTTATTTTTTTCTCTCTCCAATAGAGAGAGAGAAAGAAAAGAAAAGAAAAGAAATGGTACAGAAAAAATAAAAACACACAAAAGGGGAAAATATAGCACAAAGTGGAAAAATTTATTATGATCCCCGTATTTGTGGTCCTTCCAATAAGAATGCAACAATGTATTTATTTATTTTTTATTTTTTTTTTTCTCTCTCCAATAGAGAGAAAGAAAAGAAAAGAAATGATACAGAAAAAACAAACACACAAAAAGGGGAAAATATAGCACAAAGCTGAAAAATTTATTATGATCCCCGTATTTGTGGTCCTACCAATAAGAATGCAACACTTATATTTTTTATTTCTTTTTTCTTTTTTTCTCTCTCCAATAGAGAGAGAGAAAGAAAAGAAAAGAAAAGAAAAGAAATGGTACAGAAAAAATAAAAACACACAAAAGGGGAAAATATAGCACAAAGTGGAAAAATTTATTATGATCCCCTTATTTGTGGTCCTTCCAATAAGAATGCAACACTTGTATTTTTTTTTTCTCTCCAATAGAGAGAGAAAAAAAAAGAAAGAAATGGTACAGAAAAAATAAAGCACACAAAAAGGGGAAAATATAGCACAAAGTGGAAAAATTTATTATGATCCCCGTATTTGTGGTACTTCCAATAAGAATGCAACACTTGTATTTTTTATATTTTTATTTTTTATTTTTTTCTCTCTCCAATAGAGAGAGAAAGAAAAGAAAAGAAAAGAAATGGTAGAGAAAAAATAAAAACACACAAAAGGAGAAAATATAGCACAAAGTGGAAAAATTTATTATGATCCCCGTATTTGTGGTCCTTCCAATAAGAATGCAACACTTGTATTTATTTTTTTTTTTCTCTCTCCAATAGAGAGAAAGAAAAAAAAATGGTACAAAAAAAATAAAGCACACAAAAAGGAGAAAAGATAGCACAAAGTGGAAAAATTTATTATGATCCCCGTATTTGTGGTCCTTCCAATAAGAATGCAACACTTGTATTTATTTATTTTTTATTTTTTTATTTTTTTCTCTCTCCAATAGAGAGAAAGAAAAGAAAAGAAATGATACAGAAAAAACAAACACACAAAAAGGGGAAAATATAGCACAAAGCTGAAAAATTTGTTATGATCCCCGTATTTGTGGTCCTTCCAATAAGAATGCAACACTTATATTTTTTTATTTCTTTTTTCTTTTTTTCTCTCTCCAATAGAGAGAGAGAAAGAAAAGAAAAGAAAAGAAAAGAAATGGTACAGAAAAAATAAAAACACACAAAAGGGGAAAATATAGCACAAAGTGGAAAAATTTATTATGATCCCCTTATTTGTGGTCCTTCCAATAAGAATGCAACACTTGTATTTATTTTTTTTTCTTTTTTTTTCTCTCCAATAGAGAGAGCAAAAAAAAGAAAGAAATGGTACAGAAAAAATAAAGCGCACAAAAAGGGGAAAATATAGCACAAAGTGGAAAAATTTATTATGATCCCCGTATTTGTGGTACTTCCAATAAGAATGCAACACTTGTATTTTTTATTTATTTATTTTTTATTTTTTTTTCTCTCCAATAGAGAGAGAGAAAGAAAAGAAAAGAAAAGAAATGGTACACAAAAAATAAAAACACACAAAAAGGGGAAAATATAGCACAAAGTGGAAAAATTTATTATGATCCCCGTATTTGTGGTCCTTCCAATAAGAATGCAACACTTGTATTTATTTATTTTTTATTTTTTTATTTTCTTCTCTCTCCAATAGAGAGAAAGAAAAGAAATGAAATGATACAGAAAAAACAAACACACAAAAAGGGGAAAATATAGCACAAAGCTGAAAAATTTATTATGATCCCCGTATTTGTGGTCCTTCCAATAAGAATGCAACACTTATATTTTTTTTTTCTTTTTTCTTTTTTTCTCTCTCCAATAAAGAGAACGAAAGAAAAGAAAAGAAAAGAAATGGTACAAAAAAAAACAAAAACACACAACAAGGGGAAAATATAGCACAAAGTGGAAAAATTTATTATGATCCCCGTATTTGTGGTCCTTCCAATAAGAATGCAACACTTGTTTTTTTTTTTTTTTTTTTTTTTCTCTCCAATAGAGAGAGAAAAAGAAAGAAAGAAATGGTACAGAAAAATAAAGCACACAAAAAGAGGAAAATATAGCACAAAGTGGAAAAATTTATTATGATCCCTGTATTTGTGGTACTTCCAATAAGAATGCAACACTTGTATTTTTTATTTATTTATTTTTTATTTTTTTCTCTCTCCAATAGAGAGAAAGAAAATAAAAGAAAAGAAATGGTACAGAAAAAACAAAAACACACAACAAGGGGAAAATATAGCACAAAGTGGAAAAATTTATTATGATCCCCGTATTTGTGGTCCTTCCAATAAGAATGCAACACTTGTATTTTTTTTTTCTTTTTTTTTCTCTCCAATAGAGAGAGAAAAAGAAAGAAAGAAATGGTACAGAAAAATAAAGCACACAAAAAGGGGAAAATATAGCACAAAGTGGAAAAATTTATTATGATCCCTGTATTTGTGGTACTTCCAATAAGAATGCAACACTTGTATTTTTTATTTTTTTATTTTTTTTTTTTTCTCTCTCCAATAGAGAGAGAGAAAGAAAAGAAAAGAAAAGAAATGGTACAGAAAAAATAAAAACACACAAAAGGGGAAAATATAGCACAAAGTGGAAAAATTTATTATGATCCCCTTATTTGTGGTCCTTCCAATAAGAATGCAACACTTGTATTTATTTTGTTTCTTTTTTTTTTCTCTCCAATAGAGAGAGAAAAAAAAAGAAAGAAATGGTACAGAAAAATAAAGCACACAAAAAGGGGAAAATATAGCACAAAGTGGAAAAATTTATTATGATCCCTGTATTTGTGGTACTTCCAATAAGAAAGCAACACTTGTATTTTTTATTTTTTTATTTTTTATTTTTTTCTCTCTCCAATAGAGAGAGAGAAAGAAAAGAAAAGAAAAGAAATGGTACAGAAAAAATAAAAACACACAAAAGGGGAAAATATAGCACAAAGTGGAAAAATTTATTATGATCCCCGTATTTGAGGTCCTTCCAATAAGAATGCAACACTTGTATTTATTTATTTATTTATTTATTTTTTCTCTCTCCAATAGAGAGAGAGAAAGAAAAGAAAAGAAAAGAAATGGTACAGAAAAAATAAAAACACACAAAAGGGGAAAATATAGCACAAAGTGGAAAAATTTATTATGATCCCCTTATTTGTGGTCCTTCAATAAGAATGCAACACTTGTATTTATTTTTTTTCTTTTTTTTTCTCTCCAATAGAGAGAGAAAAAAAAAAGAAAGAAATGGTACAGAAAAAATAAAGCACACAAAAAGGGGAAAATATAGCACAAAGTGGAAAAATTTATTATGATCCCCGTATTTGTGGTCCTTCCAATAAGAATGCAACACTTGTATTTTTTATTTTTTTATTTTTATTTTTTTTCTCTCCAATAGAGAGAGAAAAAAAAAGAAAGAAATGGTACAGAAAAATAAAGCACACAAAAAGGGGAAAATATAGCACAAAGTGGAAAAATTTATTATGATCCCTGTATTTGTGGTACTTCCAATAAGAAAGCAACACTTGTATTTTTTATTTATTTATTTTTTATTTTTTTCTCTCTCCAATAGAGAGAGAGAAAGAAAAGAAAAGAAAAGAAATGGTACAGAAAAAATAAAAACACACAAAAGGGGAAAATATAGCACAAAGTGGAAAAATTTATTATGATCCCCTTATTTGTGGTCCTTCCAATAAGAATGCAACACTTGTATTTATTTTTTTTTTTTTTTTCTCTCCAATAGAGAGAAAGAAAAGAAAAGAAATGATACAGAAAAAACAAACACACAAAAAGGGGAAAATATAGCACAAAGTGGAAAAATTTATTATGATCCCTGTATTTGTGGTACTTCCAATAAGAATGCAACACTTGTATTTTTTATTTATTTATTTTTTATTTTTTTCTCTCTCCAATAGAGAGAGAGAAAGAAAATAAAAGAAAAGAAATGGTACAGAAAAAACAAAAACACACAACAAGGGGAAAATATAGCACAAAGTGGAAAAATTTATTATGATCCCCGTATTTGTGGTCCTTCCAATAAGAATGCAACACTTGTATTTTTTTTTCTTTTTTTTTCTCTCCAATAGAGAGAGAAAAAGAAAGAAAGAAATGGTACAGAAAAATAAAGCACACAAAAAGGGGAAAATATAGCACAAAGTGGAAAAATTTATTATGATCCCTGTATTTGTGGTACTTCCAATAAGAAAGCAACACTTGTATTTTTTATTTATTTATTTTTTATTTTTTTCTCTCTCCAATAGAGAGAGAGAAAGAAAAGAAAAGAAAAGAAATGGTACAGAAAAAATAAAAACACACAAAAGGGGAAAATATAGCACAAAGTGGAAAAATTTATTATGATCCCCTTATTTGAGGTCCTTCCAATAAGAATGCAACACTTGTTTTTATTTATTTTTTATTTTTTTATTTTTTTCTCTCTCCAATAGAGAGAGAAAGAAAAGAAAAGAAAAGAAATGGTACAGAAAAAATAAAAACACACAAAAAGGGGAAATATAGCACAAAGTGGAAAAATTTATTATGATCCCCTTATTTGTGGTCCTTCCAATAAGAATGCAACACTTGTATTTATTTTTTTTCTTTTTTTTTCTCTCCAATAGAGAGAGAAAAAAAAAGAAAGAAATGGTACAGAAAAATAAAGCACACAAAAAGGGGAAAATATAGCACAAAGTGGAAAAATTTATTATGATCCCTGTATTAGTGGTACTTCCAATAAGAAAGCAACACTTGTATTTTTTATTTTTTTATTTTTTATTTTTTTCTCTCTCCAATAGAGAGAGAGAAAGAAAAGAAAAGAAAAGAAATGGTACAAAAAAAATAAAAACACACAATAGGGGAAAATATAGCACAAATTGGAAAAATTTATTATGATCCCCGTATTTGAGGTCCTTCCAATAAGAATGCAACACTTGTATTTATTTATTTATTTATTTTTTTTTCTCTCTCCAATAGAGAGAGAGAAAGAAAAGAAAAGAAAAGAAATGGTACAGAAAAAATAAAAACACACAAAAGGGGAAAATATAGCACAAAGTGGAAAAATTTATTATGATCCCCTTATTTGTGGTCCTTCCAATAAGAATGCAACACTTGTATTTATTTTTTTTCTTTTTTTTTCTCTCCAATAGAGAGAGAAAAAAAAAAAGAAATGGAACAGAAAAAATAAAGCACACAAAAAGGGGAAAAGATAGCACAAAGTGGAAAAATTTATTAAAATTTATTATGATCCTCGTATTTGTGGTCTTTCCAATAAGAATGCAACTCTTGTATATTTTTTTATTTTTTTTATTTTTTTCTCTCTCCAATAGAGAGAGAAAGAAAAAAAAATGGTACAAAAAAAATAAAGCACACAAAAAGGGGAAAATATAGCACAAAGTGGAAAAATTTATTATGATCCCTGTATTTGTGGTACTTCCAATAAGAAAGCAACACTTGTATTTTTTATTTATTTATTTTTTATTTTTTTCTCTCTCCAATAGAGAGAGAGAAAGAAAAGAAAAGAAAAGAAATGGTACAGAAAAAATAAAAACACACAAAAGGGGAAAATATAGCACAAAGTGGAAAAATTTATTATGATCCCCGTATTTGTGGTCCTTCTAATAAGAATGCAACACTTGTATTTATTTAATTTTTATTTTTTTTTTTTTTTCTCTCCAATAGAGAGAAAGAAAAGAAAAGAAATGATACAGAAAAAACAAACACACAAAAAGGGGAAAATATAGCACAAAGCTGAAAAATTTATTATGATCCCCGTATTTGTGGTCCTTCCAATAAGAATGCAACACTTGTATTTATTTTTTTTGTTTTTTTCTCTCTCCAATAACAGAGATAGCGAAAGAAAAGAAAAGAAATGGTACAGAAAAAATAAAAACACACAAAAGGGGAAAATATAGCACAAAGTGGAAAAATTTATTATGATCCCCTTATTTGTGGTCCTTCCAATAAGAATGCAACACTTGTATTTTTTTTTTTCTCTCCAATAGAGAGAGAGAAAAAAAAAAGAAATGGTACAGAAAAAATAAAGCACACAAAAAGGGGAAAATATAGCACAAAGTGGAAAAATTTATTATGATCCGTGTATTTGTGGTACTTCCAATAAGAATGCAACACTTGTATTTATTTATTTTTTTATTTTTTATTTTTTGTCTCTCTACAATAGAGGGAGAGAAAGCAAAGAAAAAAAAAGAAAGAAATGGTACAGAAAAAATAAAAACACACAAAAGGGGAAAATATAGCACAAAGTGGAAAAATTTATTATGATCCCCGTATTTGTGGTCCTTCCAATAAGAATGCAACACTTGTATTTATTTATTTTATTTTTTTCTCTCTCCAATAGAGAGAAAGAAAAAAAAATGGTACAAAAAAAATAAAGCACACAAAAAGGAGAAAAGATAGCACAAAGTGGAAAAATTTATTATGATCCCCGTATTTGTGGTCCTTCCAATAAGAATGCAACACTTGTATTTTTTATTTATTTATTTTTTATTTTTTTTTCTCTCCAATAGAGAGAGAAAAAAAAATGGTACAAAAAAAATAAAGCACACAAAAAGGGGAAAAGATAGCACAAAGTGGAAAAATGTATTATGATCCCCGTATTTGTGGTCCTTCCAATAAGAATGCAACACTTGTATTTATTTATTTTCTATTTTTTTATTTTTTTCTCTCTCCAATAGAGAGAAAGAAAAGAAAAAAAATGGTACAGAAAAAATAAAGCACACAAAAAGGGAAAAATATAGCACAAAGTGGAAAAATTTATTATGATCCCCGTATTTGTGGTCCTTCCAATAAGAATGCAACACTTGTATTTATTTATTTTTTATTTTTTTATTTTTTTCTCTCTCCAATAGAGGGAAAGAAAAGAAAAGAAAAGAAAAGAAATGGTACAGAAAAAACAAACACACAAAAAGGGGAAAATATAGCACAAAGCTGAAAAATTTATTATGATCCCCGTATTTGTGGTCCTTCCAATAAGAATGCAACACTTGTATTTATTTATTTTTTATTTTTTTATTTTTTTCTCTCTCCAATAGAGGGAAAGAAAAGAAAAGAAAAGAAAAGAAATGGTACAGAAAAAACAAACACACAAAAAGGGAAAAATATAGCACAAAGCTGAAAAATTTATTATGATCCCCGTATTTGTGGTCCTCCCAATAAGAATGCAACACTTATATTTATTTTTTTATTTTTCATTTTTCTCTCTCCAACAGAGAGAGAAAGAAAAAAATGGTACAAAAAAAATAAAGCACACAAAAAGGAGAAAATATAGTACAAAGTGGAAAAATTTATTATGATCCTGTATTTGTGGTCCTTCCAATAAGAACGCAACACTTGTATTTATTTATTTTTTATTTTTTTATTTTTTTCTCTCTCCAATAGAGAGAAAGAAAAGAAAAGAAAAGAAAAGAAATGGTACAGAAAAAACAAACACACAAAAAGGGGAAAATATAGCACAAAGCTGAAAAATTTATTATGATCCCCGTATTTGTGGTCCTCCCAATAAGAATGCAACACTTATATTTATTTTTTTCTTTTTCTTTTTTTCTCTCTCCAATAGAGAGAGAAAAAAAAAAGGTACAAAAAAATAAAGCACACAAAAAGGGGAAAATATAGCATAAAATAGAAAAATTTATTATGATCCCCGTATTTGTGGTCCTTCCAATAAGAATGCAACACTTCTATTTCTTTTTTTTTCTTTTGTTTTCTCTCTAATAGAGAGAGAAAGAAAAAAAGAGAAATGGAACAGAAAAAGTAAAGCACACAAAAAGGGGAAAAGATAGCTCAAAGTGGAAAAATTTATTAAAATTTATTATGGTCATCGTATTTGTAGTCCTTCCAATAAGAATGCAACACTTGTATTTATTTATTTTTTTCTTTTTTTTCTCTCCAATAGAGAGAGAAAGAAAAAAAAATGGTACAGAAAAAATAAAGCACACAAAAGGGAAAAATATAGCACAAAGTGGAAAAATTTATTATGATCCCCGTATTTGTGGTCCTTCCAATAAGAATGCAACACTTGTATTTATTTTTTTTAATTTTCTTTTTTCTCTCTCCAATAGAGAGAGAATGAAAAAAAAATGGGCCAAAAAAAATAAAGCACACAAAAAGGAAAAAAGATAGTACAAAGTGGAAAAATTTATTATGATCCCGTATTTGTGGTCCTTCCAATAAGAACGCAACACTTGTATTTATTTATTTTTTATTTTTTTTATTTTTTTCTCTCTCCAATAGAGAGAGAAAGAAAAGAAAAGAAATGGTAGAGAAAAAATAAAAACACACAAAAGGAGAAAATATAGCACAAAGTGGAAAAATTTATTATGATCCCCTTATTTGTGGTCCTTCCAATAAGAATGCAACACTTGTATTTATTTTTTTTTTTTCATTTTTTTTCTCTCTAATAGAGAGAGAAAGAAAAAAAGAGAAATGGAACAGAAAAAGTAAAGCACACAAAAAGGGGAAAAGATAGCTCAAAGTGGAAAAATTTATTAAAATTTATTATGATCCTCGTATTTGTAGTCCTTCCAATAAGAATGCAACACTTGTATATTTTTTTTCTTTTTTTCTTTCTCCAATAGAGAGAGAAAGAAAAAAAATGGTACAAAAAAAATAAAGCACACAAAAAGGGGAAAAAATAGCACAAAGTGGAAAAATTTATTATGATCCCCGTATTTGAGGTCCTTACAATAAGAATGCAACACTTGTATTTATTTATTTTTTATTTTTTTCTCTCTCCAATAGAGAGAGAAAGAAAAGAAAAGAAAAGAAAAGAAAAGAAATGGTAGAGAAAAAATAAAAACACACAAAAGGAGAAAATATAGCACAAAGTGGAAAAATTTATTATGATCCCCTTATTTGTGGTCCTTCCAATAAGAATGCAACACTTGTATTTCTTTTTTTTTTCTTTTGTTTTCTCTCTAATAGAGAGAGAAAGAAAAAAAGAGAAATGGAACAGAAAAAGTAAAGCACACAAAAAGGGGAAAAGATAGCTCAAAGTGGAAAAATTTATTAAAATTTATTATGATCCTCGTATTTGTAGTCCTTCCAATAAGAATGCAACACTTGTATATTTTTTTTTTTCTTTCTCCAATAGAGAGAGAAAGAAAAAAAATGGTACAAAAAAAATAAAGCACACAAAAAGGGGAAAAATAGCACAAAGTGGAAAAATTTATTATGATCCCCGTATTTGAGGTCCTTACAATAAGAATGCAACACTTGTATTTATTTATTTTTTATTTTTTTCTCTCTCCAATAGAGAGAGAAAGAAAAGAAAAGAAAAGAAAAGAAAAGAAATGGTAGAGAAAAAATAAAAACACACAAAAGGAGAAAATATAGCACAAAGTGGAAAAATTTATTATGATCCCCTTATTTGTGGTCCTTCCAATAAGAATGCAACACTTGTATTTATTTTTTTTCTTTTTTTCTCTCTGCAAGAGAGAGAGAAAGAAAAAAAAAGAAATTGTACAGAAAAAATAAAGCACACAAAAAGGGGAAAAGATAGCTCAAAGTGGAAAAATTTATTAAAATTTATTATGATCCTCGTATTTGTAGTCCTTCCAATAAGAATGCAACACTTGTATATTTTTTTTTTCTTTCTCCAATAGAGAGAGAAAGAAAAAAAATGGTACAAAAAAAATAAAGCACACAAAAAGGGGGAAAAGATAGCACAAAGTGGAAAAATTTATTATGATCCCCGTATTTGAGGTCCTTACAATAAGAATGCAACACTTGTATTTATTTATTTTTTATTTTTTTTATTTTTTTCTCTCTCCAATAGAGAGAGAAAGAAAAGAAAAGAAAAGAAAAGAAAAGAAATGGTAGAGAAAAAATAAAAACACACAAAAGGAGAAAATATAGCACAAAGTGGAAAAATTTATTATGATCCCCTTATTTGTGGTCCTTCCAATAAGAATGCAACACTTGTATTTATTTTTTTTTTCTTTTTTTTCTCTCCAATAGAGAGAGAAAAAAAAATGGTACAAAAAAAATAAAGCACACAAAAAGGGAAAAATATAGCACAAAGTGGAAAAATTTATTATGATCCCCGTATTTGCGGTCCTTCCAATAAGAATGCAACACTTGTATTTATTTTTTTTAATTTTCTTTTTTCTCTCTCCAATAGAGAGAGAATGAAAAAAAAATGGTACAAAAAAAATAAAGCACACAAAAAGGAAAAAAGATAGTACAAAGTGGAAAAATTTATTATGATCCCCGTATTTGTGGTCCTTCCAATAAGAATGCAACACTTGTATTTATTTATTTTTTATTTTTTTATTTTTTTCTCTCTCCAATAGAGGGAAAGAAAAGAAAAGAAAAGAAAAGAAATGGTACAGAAAAAACAAACACACAAAAAGGGGAAAATATAGCACAAAGCTGAAAAATTTATTATGATCCCCGTATTTGTGGTCCTCCCAATAAGAATGCAACACTTATATTTATTTTTTTATTTTTCATTTTTCTCTCTCCAATAGAGAGAGAAAAAAAAAATGGTACAAAAAAAATAAAGCACACAAAAAGGAGAAAAGATAGTACAAAGTGAAAAAATTTATTATGATCCCCGTATTTGTGGTCCTTCCAATAAGAATGCAACACTTGTATTTATTTTTTTTTTATTTTTTTATTTTTTTCTCTCTCCAATAGAGAGAAAGAAAAGAAAAGAAAAGAAAAGAAATGGTACAAAAAAAACAAACACACAAAAAGGGGAAAATATAGCACAAAGCTGAAAAATTTATTATGATCCCCGTATTTGTGGTCCTCCCAATAAGAATGCAACACTTGTATTTATTTTTTTTTTCTTTTTTTTCTCTCCAATAGAGAGAGAAAAAAAAATGGTACAGAAAAAATAAAGCACACAAAAAGGGAAAAATATAGCACAAAGTGGAAAAATTTATTATGATCCCCGTATTTGTGGTCCTTCCAATAAGAATGCAACACTTGTATTTTTTTATTTTTTATTTTTTTATTTTTTTCTCTCTCCAATAGAGGGAAAGAAAAGAAAAGAAAAGAAAAGAAATGGTACAGAAAAAACAAACACACAAAAAGGGGAAAATATAGCACAAAGCTGAAAAATTTATTATGATCCCCGTATTTGTGGTCCTTCCAATAAGAATGCAACACTTGTATTTATTTATTTTTTATTTTTTTATTTTTTTCTCTCTCCAATAGAGGGAAAGAAAAGAAAAGAAAAGAAAAGAAATGGTACAGAAAAAACAAACACACAAAAAGGGGAAAATATAGCACAAAGCTGAAAAATTTATTATGATCCCCGTATTTGTGGTCCTCCCAATAAGAATGCAACACTTATATTTATTTTTTTATTTTTCATTTTTCTCTCTCCAACAGAGAGAGAAAGAAAAAAATGGTACAAAAAAAATAAAGCACACAAAAAGGAGAAAATATAGTACAAAGTGGAAAAATTTATTATGATCCCGTATTTGTGGTCCTTCCAATAAGAACGCAACACTTGTATTTATTTATTTTTTATTTTTTTATTTTTTTCTCTCTCCAATAGAGAGAGAAAAGAAAAGAAAAGAAAAGAAATGGTACAGAAAAAACAAACACACAAAAAGGGGAAAATATAGCACAAAGCTGAAAAATTTATTATGATCCCCGTATTTGTGGTCCTCCCAATAAGAATGCAACACTTATATTTATTTTTTTATTTTTCATTTTTCTCTCTCCAATAGAGAGAGAAAGAAAAAAATGGTACAAAAAAAATAAAGCACACAAAAAGGAGAAAAGATAGTACAAAGTGGAAAAATTTATTATGATCCCCGTATTTGTGGTCCTTCCAATAAGAATGCAACACTTGTATTTATTTTTTTCTTTTTTTCTCTCTTCAATAGAGATAGAAAGAAAAACAAAAGAAAAGAAATGGTACAGAAAAAATAAAGCACACAAAAAGGGGAAAAGATAGCACAAAGTTAAAAAATTTATTATGATCCCCGTATTTGTGGTCCTGCCAATAAGAATGCAACACTTGTATTTCGTTTTTCTTTTTCTATTTTTTCTTTTTTTCTCTCTCCAATACAGAGAGAAAGAAAAAAAAGAAAAAAACTGGTACAGAAAAAATAAAGCACACAAAAAGGGGAAAAGATACCACAAAGTGGAAAAATTTATTATGATCCCCGTATTTGTGGTCCTTCTAATAAGAATGCAACACTTGTATTTATTTTTTATTTTCTTTTTTCTTTTTTTCTCTCTCCAATAGAGATAGAAAGAAAAACAAAAGAAAAGAAATGGTACAGAAAAAATAAAGCACAAAAAAAGGGGAAAAAATAGCACAAAGTGGAAAAATTTATTATGATCCCCGTATTTGTGGTCCTTCCAATAAGAATGCAAGACTTGTATTTATTTTTTAGTTTTCTTTTTTTTCTTAGTTTCTTTGTCCAATAGAGAGAGAAAGAAAAAAAAAGAGATGGTACAGAAAAAATAAAGCACACAAAAAGGGGAAAAGATAGCACAAAGTGGAAAAAATTATTATGATCCCCGTAATTGTGGTCCTTCTAATAAGAATACAACACTTGTATTTATTTTTTCTTTTTCTTTTTTTTTTCTTTTTTCTCTCTCCAATAGAGAGAGAAAGAAAAAAAAGAATAAAAATGGTACAGAAAAAATAAAGCACACAAAAAGTGGTAAAAAAAAGCACAAAGTGGAAAAATTTATTAAAACGTATTATGATCCTCGTATTTGTGGCCCTTCCCATAAGAATGCAACACTTGTATTTATTTTTTTATTTTTCTTTTTTTTCTCTCTAATAGAAAGATAAAGAAAAAAATGAAGCACACAAAAAGGGGAAAAGATAGCACAAAGTGAAAAAATTTATTATGATCCCCGTATTTGTGGTCCTTCCAATAAGAATGCAAGACTTGTATTTATTTTTTAGTTTTCTTTTTTTCTTAGTTTCTTTGTCCAATAGAGAGAGAAAGAAAAAAAAAGAAATGGTACAGAAAAAATAAAGCACACAAAAAGGGGAAAAGATAGCACAAAGTGGAAAAAATTATTATGATCCCCGTAATTGTGGTCCTTCTAATAAGAATACAACACTTGTATTTATTTTTTCTTTTTCTTTTTTTTTCTTTTTTTCTCTCTCCAATAGAGAGAGAAAGAAAAAAAAGAATAAAAATGGTACAGAAAAAATAAAGCACACAAAAAGTGGTAAAAAAAGCACAAAGTGGAAAAATTTATTAAAACGTATTATGATCCTCGTATTTGTGGCCCTTCCCATAAGAATGCAACACTTGTATTTATTTTTTTATTTTTCTTTTTTCTCTCTCTAATAGAAAGATAAAGAAAAAAATGGTAAAAAAAAAATGAAGCACACAAAAAGGGGAAAAGATAGCACAAAGTGGAAAAATTTATTATGATCCCCGTATTTGTGGTCCTTCCAATAAGAATGCAACACATGTATTTATTTTTTTTTGTTTTTTTCTCTCTCCAATAGAGAGAGAGAAAGAAAATAAAATAAAAGAAATGGTACAGAAAAAATAATGCACACAAAAACGGGAAAAGATAGCACAAAGTGGAAAAATTTATTATGATCCCCGTATTTGTGGTCCTTCCAATAAGAATGCAACACTTGAATTTTTTATTTATTTATTTTTATTTTTCTCTCTCCAATAGAGAGAGAAAGAAAAGAAAAGAAAAGAAACGGTACAAAAAAAATAAAAACACACAAAAAGGGGAAATATAGCACAAAGTGGAAAAATTTATTATGATCCCCGTATTTGTGGTCCTTCCAATAAGAATGCAACACATGTAATTATTTTTTTTTGTTTTTTTCTCTCTCCAATAGAGAGAGAGAAAGAAAAGAAAATAAAAGAAATGGTACAGAAAAAATAAAGCACACAAAAAGGGGAAAAGATACCACAAAGTGGAAAAATTTATTATGATCCCCGTATTTGTGGTCCTTCTAATAAGAATGCAACACTTGTATTTATTTTTTATTTTATTTTTTCTCTTTTTCTCTCTCCAATAGAGATAGAAAGAAAAAAAAAGAAAAGAAATGGTACAGAAAAATAAAGCACACAAAAGGGGGAAAAGATAGCACAAAGTGGAAAAATTTATTATGATCCCCGTATTTGTGGTCCTTCCAATACGAATGCAACAGTTGTATTTATTTTTTCTTTTTCTTTTTTGTCTTTTTTTCTCTCTCCAATAGAGAGAGAAAGAAAAAAAAATAAATGGTACAGAAAAAAATAAAGTACACAAAAAGGGGTAAAAAAAGCACAAAGTGGAAAAATTTATTATGATCCCCGTATTTGTGGTCCGTCTAATAAGAATGTAACACTTGTATTTATTATTTTTTTTCTTTTTTTGTCTCTCCAATAGAGAGAGAAAGAAAAAGAAAAGAAAAGAAATGGTACAGAAAAAAAAAGCACACAAAAACGGGAAAAGATAGCACAAAGTGGAAAAATTTATTATGATCCCCGTATTTGTGGTCCTTCCAATAAGAATGCAACACTTGAATTTTTTATTTATTTATTTTTATTTTTCTCTCTCCAATAGAGAGAGAAAGAAAAGAAAAGAAAAGAAACGGTACAGAAAAAATAAAAACACACAAAAAGGGAAAATATAGCACAAAGTGGAAAAATTTATTATGATCCCCGTATTTGTGGTCCGTCCAATACGAGTGCAACGGTTGTATTCATTTTTTTCTTTTTCTTTTTTTTCTTTTTTTCTCTCTCCAATAGAGAGAGAAAGAAAAAAAAATAAATGGTACAGAAAAAAATAAAGTACACAAAAAGGGGTAAAAAAAGCACAAAGTGGAAAAATTTATTATGATCCCCGTATTTGTGGTCCGTCTAATAAGAATGTAACACTTGTATTTATTATTTTTTTCTTTTTTTGTCTCTCCAATAGAGAGAGAAAGAAAAAGAAAAGAAAAGAAATGGTACAGAAAAAAAAAAAGCACACAAAAACGGGAAAAGATAGCACAAAGTGGAAAAATTTATTATGATCCCCGTATTTGTGGTCCTTCCAATAAAAATGCAACACTTGTATTTATTTTTTTTTCTTTTTTTCAAACTCCAATAGAGAGAAAGAAAAAAAGAGAAATGGTACAGAAAAAATAAAGCAAACAAAAAGGGGAAAAGATAGCACAAATTGAAAAATTTATTATGATCCTCGTATTTGTGGTCCTTCCAATAAGAATGCAACACTTGTATTTATTTTTTTATTTTTCCTTTTTTCTCTCTCCAATAGAAAGAGAGAAAGAAAAGAAAAGAAAAGAAATGGTACAGAAAAAATAAAAACACACAAAAAGGGGAAAAGATACCACAAAGTGGAAAAATTTATAATGATCCCCGTATTTGTGGTCCTGCCAATACGAATACAACACTTGTATTTATTTTTTCTTTTTCTTTTTCTATTTTTCTCTGTCCAATAGAGAGAGAAAGAAAAAAAAAGAAATGGTACAGAAAAATAAAGCACACAAAAAGGGGAAAAGATAGCACAAAGTGGAAAAATTTATTATGATCCCCGTAATTGTGGTCCTTCCAATAAGAATGCAAGACTTGTATTTATTTTTTAGTTTTCTTTTTTTTTCTTAATTTCTTTGTCCAATAGAGAGAGAAAGAAAAAAAAAGAAATGGTACAGAAAAAATAAAGCACACAAAAGGGGAAAAGATAGCACAAAGTGGAAAAATTTATTATGATCCCCGTATTTGTGGTCCTTCCAATAAGAATGCAACACTTGTATTTATTTTTTTTTCTTTTTTTCTCTCACCAATACAGAGAGAAAGAAAAAAAGAGAAATGGTACAGAAAAAATAAAGCACACAAAAAGGGGAAAATATAGCACAAAGAGGAAAAATTTATTATGATCCCCGTATTTGTGGTCCTTCCAATAAGAATGCAACACTTGTATTTATTTTTTTGTTTTTCCTTTTTTCTCTCTCCAATAGAAAGAGAGAAAGAAAAGAAAAGAAAAGAAATGGTACAGAAAAAATAAAAACACACAAAAAGGGGAAAAGATACCACAAAGTGGAAAAATTTATAATGATCCCCGTATTTGTGGTCCTGCCAATACGAATACAACACTTGTATTTATTTTTTCTTTTTCTTTTTCTATTTTTCTCTGTCCAATAGAGAGAGAAAGAAAAAAAAAGAAATGGTACAGAAAAATAAAGCACACAAAAAGGGGAAAAGATAGCACAAAGTGGAAAAATTTATTATGATCCCCGTAATTGTGGTCCTTCCAATAAGAATGCAAGACTTGTATTTATTTTTTAGTTTTCTTTTTTTTTTTTAATTTCTTTGTCCAATAGAGAGAGAAAGAAAAAAAAAGAAATGGTACAGAAAAAATAAAGCACACAAAAGGGGAAAAGATAGCACAAAGTGGAAAAATTTATTAAAATTTATTATGATCCTCGTATTTGTAGTCCTTCCAATAAGAATGCAATACTTGTATATTTTTTTACTTTTTTTCTTTCTCCAATAGAGAGAGAAAGAAAAAAAAAGAATAAAAATGGTACAGAAAAAATAAAGCACACAAAAATGGTAAAAAAAGTATTAAAACGTATTATGATCCTCGTATTTGTGGTTCTTCCCATAAGAATGCAACACTTGTATTTATTTTTTTATTTATATTTTTCTCTCTCCAATAGAGAGATAAAGAAAAAAATGGTAAGAAAAAAATGAAGCACACAAAAAGGGGAAAAGATAGCACAAAGTGGAAATATTTATTATGATCCCCGTAATTGTGGTCCTTCCAATAAGAATGAAACACTTGTATTTATTTATTTTTCTTTTTTTCTCTCTCCAATAGAGAGAGAAAGAAAAAAAAAGAAATGGTACAGAAAAAATAAAGCAAACAAAAAGGGGAAAAGATAGCACAAAGTGGAAAAATTTATTATGATCCCCGTATTTGTGGTTCTTCCAATAAGAATGCAACACTTGTATTTTTTATTTATTTTTTTTATTTTCTCTCTCCAATAGAGAGAGAGAACGAAAAGAAAAGAAAAGAAATGGTACAGAAAAAATAAAAACACACAAAAAGGGGAAATATAGCACAAAGTGGAAAAATTTATTATGATCCCCGTATTTGTGGTCCTTCCAATAAGAATGCAACACTTGTATTTATTTCTTTTTTTCTTTTTTTTTCTCTCTAATAGAGAGAGAGAGAGAAAAAAAAAAGAAATGGAACAGAAAAAATAAAGCACAAAAAAAAAGGAAAAGATAGCACAAAGTGGAAAAATTTATTATGATCCCCGTATTTGTGGTCCTTCCAATAAGAATGCAACACATGTATTTATTTTTTTTTATTTTTTTGTCTCTCCAATAGAGAGAGAGAAAGAAAAGAAAAAAAAAGAAATGGTACAGAAAAAATAAAGCACACAAAAAGGGGAAAAGATAGCACAATGTGGAAAAATTTATTATGATCCCCGTATTTGTGGTCCTTCCAATAAGAATGCAACACTTGTATTTATTTTTTTTTCTTTTTTTTTCTCTCCAATAGAGAGAAAGAAAAAAAAAGAAATGGAACAGAAAAAATAAAGCACACAAAAAAGGGAAAATATAGCACAAAGTGGAAAAATTTATTATGATCCCCTTATTTGTGGTCCTTCCAATAAGAATTCAACACTTGTGTTTATTTTTTTTTCTCTCGAATAGAGAGAGAAAGAAAAAAAGAGAAATGGTACAGAAAAAATAAAGCACACAAAAAGGGGAAAATATAGCACAAAGAGGAAAAATTTATTATGATCCCCGTATTTGTGGTCCTTCCAATAAGAATGCAACACTTGAATTTATTTTTTTTCTTTTTTTTTCTCTCCAATAGAGAGAAAGAAAAAAAAAGAAATGGTACAGAAAAAATAAAGCACACAAAAAAGGGAAAATATAGCACAAAGTGGAAAAATTTATTATGATCCCCGTATTTGTGGTCCTTCCAATAAGAATGCAACACTTGTATTTCTTTTTTTTTCTTTTTTTTTTCTCTCTAATAGAGAGAGAAAGAAAAAAAGAGAAATGGAACAGAAAAAATAAAGCACACAAAAAAGGGAAAATATAGCACAAAGTGGAAAAATTTATTATGATCCCCGTATTTGTAGTACTTCCAATAAGAATGCAACACTTGTATTTTTTTTCTTTTTTTCTCTCTCCAATAGAGAGAGAAAGAAAAAAATGGTACAGAAAAAATAAAGCACAGAAAAAGGGGAAAATATAGCACAAAGTGGAAAAATTTATTATGATCCCCGTATTTGTGGTCCTTCCAATAAGAATGCAACACTTGTGTTTATTTTTTTTATTTTTTTTCTCTCGAATAGAGAGAGAAAGAAAAAAAAAGAAATGGTACAGAAAAAATAAAGCACACAAAAAAGGGAAAATATAGCACAAAGTGGAAAAATTTATTATGATCCCCGTATTTGTCGTCCTTCCAATAAGAATGCAACACTTGTATTTTTTTTCTTTTTTTCTCTCTCCAATAGAGAGAGAAAGAAAAAAATGGTACACAAAAAATAAAGCACACAAAAAGGGGAAAATATAGCACAAAGTGGAAGAATTTATTATGATCCCAGTATTTGTGGTCCTTCCAATAAGAATGCAACAATTGTGTTTATTTTTTTTTTTTTTCTCTCGAATAGAGAGAGAAAGAAAAAAAAAGAAATGGTACAGAAAAAATAAAGCACACAAAAAGGGGAAAAGATAGCACAATGTGGAAAAATTTATTATGATCCCCGTATTTGTGGTCCTTCCAATAAGAATGCAACACTTGTATTTAGTTTTTTTTATTTTTTCTCTCTCCAATAGAGAGATGAAGAAAAAAAAAGAAATGGTACAGAAAAAATAAAGCACACAAAAAAGGGAAAATATAGCACAAAGTGGAAAAATTTATTATGATCCCCGTATTTGTGGTCCTTCCAATAAGAATGCAACACTTGTATTTATTTTTTTTTCTTTTTTTTCTCTCCAATAGAGAGAAAGAAAAAAAAAGAAATGGTACAGAAAAAATAAAGCACACAAAAAAGGGAAAATATAGCACAAAGTGGAAAAATTTATTATGATCCCCGTATTTGTGGTCCTTCCAATAAGAATGCAACACTTGTATTTCTTTTTTTTTCTTTTTTTTCTCTCTAATAGAGAGAGAAAGAAAAAAAAGAGAAATGGAACAGAAAAAATAAAGCACACAAAAAAGGGAAAATATAGCACAAAGTGGAAAAATTTATTATGATCCCCGTATTTGTAGTACTTCCAATAAGAATGCAACACTTGTATTTTTTTTCTTTTTTTCTCTCACCAATAGAGAGAGAAAGAAAAAAATGGTACAGAAAAAATAAAGCACAGAAAAAGGGGAAAATATAGCACAAAGTGGAAAAATTTATTATGATCCCCGTATTTGTGGTCCTTCCAATAAGAATGCAACACTTGTGTTTTTTTTTTTTTTTTTTTTCTCTCGAATAGAGAGAGAAAGAAAAAAAAAGAAATGGTACAGAAAAAATAAAGCACACAAAAAAGGGAAAATATAGCACAAAGTGGAAAAATTTATTATGATCCACGTATTTGTGGTCCTTCCAATAAGAATGCAACACTTGTATTTCTTTTTTTTTCTTTTTTTTCTCTCTAATAGAGAGAGAAAGAAAAAAAAGAGAAATGGAACAGAAAAAATAAAGCACACAAAAAAGGGAAAATATAGCACAAAGTGGAAAAATTTATTATGATCCCCGTATTTGTAGTACTTCCAATAAGAATGCAACACTTGTATTTTTTTTCTTTTTTTCTCTCACCAATAGAGAGAGAAAGAAAAAAATGGTACAGAAAAAATAAAGCACAGAAAAAGGGGAAAATATAGCACAAAGTGGAAAAATTTATTATGATCCCCGTATTTGTGGTCCTTCCAATAAGAATGCAACACTTGTGTTTTTTTTTTTTTTCTCTCACCAATACAGAGAGAAAGAAAAAAAAAGAAATGGTACAGAAAAAATAAAGCAGACAAAAAGGGGAAAAGATAGCACAAAGTGGAAAAATTTATTATGATCCCCGTATTTGTAGTCCTTCCAATAAGAATGCAACACTTGTATTTATTTTTTTTTTTTTTTCTCTCTCCAATAGAGAGAGAAAGAAAAAAATGGTACAGAAAAAATAAAGCACACAAAAAGGGGAAAATATAGCACAAAGTGGAAGAATTTATTATGATCCCCGTATTTGTGGTGCTTCCAATAAGAATGCAACACTTGTGTTTTTTTTTTTTATTTTTTTACTCTCGAATAGAGAGAGAAAGAAAAAAAAATAAATGGTACAGAAAAAATAAAGCACACAAAAAGGGGAAAAGATAGCACGATGTGGAAAAATTTATTATGATCCCCGTATTTGTAGTCCTTCCAATAAGAATGCAACACTTGTATTTATTTTTTTTTATTTTTTCTCTCTCCAATAGAGCGATGAAGAAAAAAAAAGAAATGGTACAGAAAAAATAAAGCACACAAAAAAGGGAAAATATAGCACAAAGTGGAAAAATTTATTATGATCCCCGTATTTGTGGTCCTTCCAATAAGAATGCAACACTTGTATTTATTTTTTTTTATTTTTTCTCTCTCCAATAGAGAGATGAAGAAAAAAAAAGAAATGGTACAGAAAAAATAAAGCACACAAAAAAGGGAAAATATAGCACAAAGTGGAAAAATTTATTATGATCCCCGTATTTGTGGTCCTTCCAATAAGAATGCAACACTTGTATTTATTTTTTTTTTTTTTTTTCTCTCCAATAGAGAGAAAGAAAAAAAAAGAAATGGAACAGAAAAAATAAAGCACACAAAAAAGGGAAAATATAGCACAAAGTGGAAAAATTTATTATGATCCCCGTATTTGTAGTCCTTCCAATAAGAATGCAACACTTGTATTTCTTTTTTTTTCTTTTTTTTTCTCTCTAATAGAGAGAGAAAGAAAAAAAAAGAAATGGAACAGAAAAAATAAAGCACACAAAAAAGGGAAAATATAGCACAAAGTGGAAAAATTTATTATGATCCCCGTATTTGTAGTCCTTCCAATAAGAATGCAACACTTGTATTTTTTTCTTTTTTTCTCTCTCCAATAGAGAGAGAAAGAAAAAAATGGTACAGAAAAAATAAAGCACACAAAAAGGGGAAAATATAGCACAAAGTGGAAAAATTTATTATGATCCCCGTATTTGTGGTCCTTCCAATAAGAATGCAACACTTGTGTTTTTTTTTTTTCTCTCTCCAATAGAGAGAGAGAAAGAAAAAAAAATAAATGGTACAGAAAAAATAAAGCACACAAAAAGGGGAAAAGATAGCACGATGTGGAAAAATTTATTATGATCCCCGTATTTGTAGTCCTTCCAATAAGAATGCAACACTTGTATTTATTTTTTTTTATTTTTTCTCTCTCCAATAGAGATAAAAAAAAAAAAAGAAATGGTACAGAAAAAATAAAGCACACAAAAAAGGGAAAATATAGCACAAAGTGGAAAAATTTATTATGATCCCCGTATTTGTGGTCCTTCCAATAAGAATGCAACACTTGTATTTATTTTTTTTTATTTTTTCTCTCTCCAATAGAGAGATGAAGAAAAAAAAAGAAATGGTACAGAAAAAATAAAGCACACAAAAAAGGGAAAATATAGCACAAAGTGGAAAAATTTATTATGATCCCCGTATTTGTGGTCCTTCCAATAAGAATGCAACACTTGTATTTATTTTTTTTCTTTTTTTTTCTCTCCAATAGAGAGAAAGAAAAAAAAAGAAATGGAACAGAAAAAATAAAGCACACAAAAAAGGGAAAATATAGCACAAAGTGGAAAAATTTATTATGATCCCCGTATTTGTAGTCCTTCCAATAAGAATGCAACACTTGTATTTTTTTTTTTTCTTTTTTTTTTCTCTCTAATAGAGAGAGAAAGAAAAAAAAAGAAATGGAACAGAAAAAATAAAGCACACAAAAAAGGGAAAATATAGCACAAAGTGGAAAAATTTATTATGATCCCCGTATTTGTAGTCCTTCCAATAAGAATGCAACACTTGTATTTATTTTTTTTTATTTTTTTATTTTTTTTTCTCTCCAATAGAGAGAGAAAGAAAAAAAAAGAAATGGAACAGAAAAAATAAAGCACACAAAAAAGGGAAAATATAGAACAAAGTGGAAAAATTTATTATGATCCCCTTATTTGTGGTCCTTCCAATAAGAATGCAACACTTGTATTTCTTTTTTTTTCTTTTTTTTCTCTCTAATAGAGAGAGAAAGAAAAAAAAAGAAATGGAACAGAAAAAATAAAGCACACAAAAAAGGGAAAATATAGCACAAAGTGGAAAAATTTATTATGATCCCCGTATTTGTAGTCCTTCCAATAAGAATGCAACACTTGTGTTTATTTTTTTTCTTTTTTTCTCTCTCCAATAGAGAGAGAAAGAAAAAAATGGTACAGAAAAAATAAAGCACACAAAAAGGGGAAAATATAGCACAAAGTGGAAAAATTTATTATGATCCCCGTATTCGTGGTCCTTCCAATAAGAATGCAACACTTGTGTTTATTTTTTTTATTTTTTTTCTCTCGAATAGAGAGAGAAAGAAAAAAAAAGAAATGGTACAAAAAAAATAAACATTTGTATCTATTAATTTTTTTTTCTCTCTAATAG